>NW_017307389.1:446773-521233 GCF_000935625.1 Nanorana parkeri
ATTTTCGGAGGGGGGGGGAAATTGCCCAGTTCCCCCTCCCCCGAGAAAATAGTCTCTCCCTCCGCCACTCTGACTGGCCACACAGCCGCGGAATTTAGAGTATGTCCTGTAACTCAGTCTTGTTGGCTACCGAGGCACACCGCTCTCCATCCTGAAGAAAAAAAAAAATTGCTACTTACCTCGCCGCTCTCCATCCTGAGTTCCACGCTGGAAGGCTGCATTCTTCATTACTTTGGAGCACACTGACATGCTGATCTCTCCAGCACCCTTGTGTGTGGAATTAGAAGTCTGCTAACTGCAAGTATACCTTTTAAGTTGGCAAAGTTAACCCTTCACTGACATTGCTGGGATTGTTATTCGTTTGTAAATGGTAAAAGTACTGCTGCTATTGGAGTTTGATTTAAAGGTCTAATGTTAGTCTTAGGCCTGGTTAACACCTGCGCATTCTGAGGACGAGTGGCGAAGTGCGTGATCTAGAGCTGCAACAACTATTTGATTTAGTCGATTTTTCAGCTATCAATTAAATTGCCTGTTCGCCACCCCACGCCGCACACGCCGGTTAAGCCGCACGTGCTGAGGACATGCCTCTGCTCCTCCTCCTCCTCCCTGTGAGCTTCCTGACTTGCCGCTGCCTGCCGACAGTCAAGGGCCCACGATTCAAAGTAAGTCACTCAGCAACGACATTCTAAACCTTTTTTTAATGTTTTTGTTTTTTTGTTAAAAAGCGGCACACTGCACAATACCAGCAGCTGTAGAGGAACAACAAATCCCAGCAATAATACATTAAACAGCCTGCATAATGTATTATTGCTGGGATTTGTTGTTCCTCGACAGCTGCTGGTATAACTGGTCATTGGTATTCTACATTGTGCCGTATAATCATTATACAGCAATGCAGAATAACACCAGCTATAGAGGACTACAAATCCCAGCAATAATACATTATATATACAGCGCATATGTATTGCACCAGTGTATAATGTACTATATTGCACACCACACTTTTTTTTTTTTACTTCCACCGCTCCAAGCTTGCTCCTGTGATTGACTACAATCTCAGTACAAACTAGTAGTCCATCACTGGAGCCTTTTAAAAAAAAATCTGATTAATCGAACTTAATAATCGTCTAACCGATTTTGAAAATAATCGTTAGCTGCAGCCCTAGCGTGATCAGCATGTGTCTGTGGAAACCTGCCAAGAGGCACTTGCTGAACCTTTGATTTCTAAATGCACCCCAAATGCGGCCAGCAAGTCGTGAGGTTTTCTGCTGCATTTCCATGCATGCAAAAGCAGCAGAAAAATGCATCACACAAAATAGACACAAAAAAGGACATTCCGAAGCAGAATGGTGTGTGGAGAACGTATCTTCTAGATGCCACGCAAATATGACCATTGAAATCAATGGAGCAACGTGGCAAATGCACGTTCGCAGGACATGCAGGTGTGAAACAGGCCTTTTATTCTTTACTCATAATTAGCTTTGGAGGGCCAATCAGGAAGCCGGGCTCTTTGTCCCTTAGGTCTGCCACTGGGTGCACTGTAGTTAGAAAAATGAGGCTGCCGCTTCAGCCCATGCTGGGGCCTTGCCACTGCCTAATTTATGCTTTATAGCTGGTGGTATTCTGCATTGCTGTATAATGTTGAGATTTATAGTCCTCTATACAGTGGCAGAACTACCAGGGTCACATAGTTGCAGCTGCGACTGGGCCCTAGCATTGTGTCACTTGGTGGGCCCAGACAGCAGGAAGGGAGCCCTGGTAACTGGCGACATTGCAGGTTGCCGGGCCCCCTACCTTAAAGTGATATTAAAGGATAATTTTCCCCCCTCCCCCAATGTTAGTGTAGGGACTTGCTATAAATGATGCCTCTTAATCCGATCTTCTTTCCTGTAGTTGTCAGCTGTCCCTCCAGCGCTGATGCGGATCTCTGATCCAGCACTGACTCATCTGTACTCCTCTCCTCTGCTGTCCCACGGAGTCTGTGCGTGTGCACGCTGCTCCATATACTTGTGTCTCTCCTCGTCTCCAGGCCGAACATCAGAACTGCGCTTGCGCCCAGCCTAAGATCTTTTGCAGCCGCCTGAGAAATTTTCAGATGGCGGACGGGAGCGCGGAGCGTAGAAACTGGTAAGTATTAACCCTTTGCAAAAGTTTTTTTTAGCGTTTTGCATATATCTACTGCTTGCTAGCAGTAGATATATGCAAAAAGTGAAAGTTTATTATAACCCTTTAAGTCTGGGGCACTCCATCCTTCACACTGTGCCTGCATCATGTGTATCACAAAGCTCTACAGCAACAAAACATAGTAATGTGGATGACAGACCCATTTTAACTGCTTGAAGACCAGGTGTTTAGATCCCCTACCTGGCCAGGCCATTTTTCAGTGTTCAGCGCTGCGGTACTTTGACTGACATTTATTCCGTCACGCAACGCTGTACTGAAATTAATTTTATACCATTTTTTGGGGGACAGATAGAGCTTTCTTTTGGTGGTATTTAATCACCACTGCGGGTTTTATTTTTTACTATATTCAGGAGAAATTACTGAAAATTTTGAGAATTTTTTTTTTACATTATGCTATAAAACAACTATTACCCACTTTTTTTGTAAAATATAAAAGATGGGGTCACGTCGGGTAAAACAATATATATGTATGTATATGTGTGTCATTGCATACCGCATTACTCTGAGTTGTAATCTTATTTATAAATACTTATTTAGTTTTTTCAGTGGTATTATTTAGTGGTGAAAATTATTAGTGCCCCCCCCCCCTATATATTGTTCCTAGAGTCGCCACTGCTCTTGTGTAAAGGGGGCTCCTTATGGTATGGTGGTCCCCAGCAAACTGTTTTCCCCCTCTGCTAAATCTGACATGGACAAGCTGGATTTCTCTGGTTTGGGTCAGGATCCCTCTGCAGATCTGTTCTTAGATGTGGACTTTATACCTTCGCTGATGGAAGAGTCATTCAAACTGATTTTGGTCTGCAGCTGTTATCTCCAAAACTGAGAATTAGTTTTTCTTGATCGTACAGTACAGGACGCAGGCAGATTCAGACACAACTGGGTACAATGCAGTTATCACCAGGTGATTGGACAGTGGCCAGTGCTATGAAGACCCATCCCAGAAATCCTCAGTTATTTGCTAGTATTCTTAGGTGATGGATGACTCCTCTCCACTTTGTGGAGATGCATGTAATTTGAGGTTTTTTTTCCTGTGATGGTTTAATCTGTTCCTTCCGGCCATGGCAGCAACTTCAGTTACTGGATTGGTGCCCCACATGAATAGCATTGGGAACCATACCCAGACCCCTCTGGACATAAGATGCAGACACTTTGGACATTGGCCAGCGTTGGCCACTTTCACTACTAAATCTACTACTAAATGGTGTGGGTAGCCAGTGTCCATCTGTTTGTTGGCCCACCTTCAGGCTTACTACTCCGTTCAAATGCATCTATTGCCCTATCGGGGGTACCTAATTTTTCCTGCCTCGGGAAGGAAGATTTTGCGGCCTCTGACTTATTTTTTTCTTTGGTTCTACTTTGTGACATGATTAAGGCATCCAGCCACAGAGGGAACAAGCACAGTCCGTTCTGCTTCTGACTTGCTGTCTGACTTGGCTTACTGCCCTTTTGCCAAATGAAGAGGCGGGAGCGGGTGTGGAGTTGTGTACTTGCTCAAACCCAGACGTTTACTCTAAGCAGGAAACGTCTTCATAGATTTTACCACCAAAAATGCATGACAACATTTCTCTGCTCATTGATGACACCCTGTGAGGGTGTCTAGCCATTGACCCACCTACAGGCTTGCCCGAAGGTCACCAGTATGGATTACCTGAAGAAAAAACCCACTTAGACATTCCCAACACACACACTAGTAGTGGAAGTACTGTATGTGGATTGGAGGCTCTCTGTACCTGTTCCGTGGTCTGGAACAGAGTGAATGGCACCTCCAGCCACGCCTACCGACCAATTGCAGCAGCCGACGTCACTCCTCACCTCCAATCTCCAGTCGGCTGCTTCCTTTATAGTCAGCTGATTTGAATTACTCAGCGTCCTAAATGTCTAAGTTTATTTTCTGGACTCTCCACCACACCACCCTGCTGGAACGCTATCTAAACTACCTTGAATTACAAACTACAAAGTTGTTACTAATCATCTCCCAGCAGTCTGCCAGAATCTTTCAGCTACAGCCTGACTACCTCGTTGTCTCGCTTCCCTTGCTGCAGTGTCTGCACCGTACCTGGATCTATAGCTGCATCTTACGACACACAGCTTAGAAATGCTTACCAAGCTTTGCTGAGTTGTCTTGCATCCATATGCTACAAAAAACGCAAGTACTAAGACATTCCTAAGTTAAATCTCTCATTCATCTACAGATGATGCTATTTTTATTTACCTGATTTACATATGACTTATTAACTAAGTATACTTGCCAGGAGGTGTGTAGTGAGAGAGAACTCTTTAATGAATTAACGATATCTCCTGTTAGGAAAATTTAGTAGATGATGAGATTTTCTGTTAATAACCATGGATGAATGAAGTAATACACCTTTCGGTTATCGTGGATGAATATCTTGAGTTGTTTAACTCCATTCATTTGAACACAAAAAAAGATAAAGCGCAATCCTGTGGGCAAACTTCAAAGGGGTGGCTGATATTTGTAGGTGTGCAAAGCTCCTCACTACAGGGAGAGGACCCTGTCTATACGTAACTGCAGATAAAAACTCAAAGGACAGGAGCGCAACTACCAGGAGTGACGTGAACGGAGTGGGTCTATGCGAAGGGGGAAGATGGTGGATCTTGACGTGTAAGATCTGGGTGTGTGCCGTACTGTTAAAGCAAACTAACTTACAGTTGGAAGCTTCTCCGTGGTCTGCGGCGCGCCCTCATTAGACAGATCCTGGGTCGCCGAGACCCGATGGTGTCCCCGGTGGTATGAGAGGTTGGTCTGTTGGGGGTGCTTGTCAGTATGGCCGCCCGCGTTCTCGGCTGGCCGGGCCGAGCCGCGTCGGTCAGAAACGAAGACAGAGTGGGAGGAGATTTAAGTATTTTTGAGGCTTGAAAAAGAGGTTAACCCTCGAAACGCATAGCCAGCCACTTGGCAGCCACTGGAGACACCCGACAGTCACAGACTTGGCGATCCACCCCGTCACACGGCGCACGGCGTTCCCCAGCCGGGTATAGCTCCTCCCACTCTGTCTTCGTTTCTGACCGACGCGGCTCGGCCCGGCCAGCTGAGAACGCGGGCGGCCACACTGACACGCACCCCCAACAGACCAACCTCTCATACCACCGGGGACACCATCGGGTCTCGGCGACCCAGGATCTGTCTAATGAGGGCACGCCGCACAGACCACGGAGAAGCTTCCAACTGTAAGTTAGTTTGCTTTAACAGTACGGCACACACCCAGATCTTACACGTCAAGATCCACCATCTTCCCCCTTCGCATAGACCCACTAGATCCACTCCGTTCACGTCACTCCTGGTAGTTGCGCTCCTGTCCTTTGAGTTTTTATCTCCATTCATTTGAACCCAGGGTTAAACAGGACATTTGAGTTACTCACCACTATTGCACTCCTGCAGTTGCGATCCATAGAAGTTTTTAATTAGTTAGTTTCTCCAAAGCAATAAGTACTATGTTATTCCCAGGATGAAGCATTTTTTTAAAGGTAGGCGGTGCTGAAGTTGATGCTGATATTTTGCACCTTTAAGTTCCTCAGTGTAGCAGTGGAAGATGTCCCAAGATTTATAGTCATGGTGGAGAAACACCTTGAAGACTTGTTAAAGCATTCCTTTGCACTTATTGGACTTTCCCTGTATCTGGTGGTGGCTTCGATTGGAGGTTACACACCCGGACAGTCTGGAAATATCATATAGCTTGGGATCCTGGTTCAACTACAACAGACTCCACGCTCCTGAGGTATTTGGAACTTTGACAGTAGCTCCCTGGATGGCTTGGCTGACTCCTTTCCCCAGCTGTCTAAACTGTGCCTCCTTTTGGTTCAAAAGTGAGTAGATTCCGTTCACAGGAAGAGGTCTTTTTGGAGAGGATTTGGAAGCGTTCAACCCACTAACTTTTTTTTCTTTGCTCTGCCTGACATATAGCAGTTTATGTTTGCAATTTGACAAAATATTGCAGAAATCCATTGGGTGGGTTTTTATTAGTAGTCCCCTGTTATGACTATATACACCAGTGCTCGGTTCTCTCTCGGAACTAATGTCCTCCGCCTGATGAGTGGAGAGAGATTCTTGGTTGCGACCAGGAAGGATGAGTTCATACAAATGTGATTATCTGCTCTGAATGTAGAAAGCTGTGATATTTTTGTTATCCTTTTTGTATGAACTTTGTCCTATTGCGACATATGTTAGACGTGTTATCCTTTACCCTTTTGGCTCTTGCTGCTTTTGAAAAATAATTTTTTTTAAAAGCTGGGGGTAAGATTTTTTCCACTTGCTGGGTAAGAATACTAAGGTTCCTCCCCAGTAAGCCTACCTCAACCTTGTTCAATAAGAGCTCCTTTAGTCATAAGGCCTGGTCCCCCTAAGTCAGCCAAGATTGGCTCCAAGCACTTCACTGAATGACAGGGCACCCCCACTTCCATAAATGGAGGGATGTCTGTTGGCTTTTGCAGCCATTTGTGTTCAGAAGGGCATACAGGATGTTGGGTTCAATTTGTCGTTTTCCAGGGTTACAAGCTGGAAATTCATTACTACCCCCCATATCTTGGTTTATGCCTTACAAATATGCCCTCTTCCACCCATGGAAAGAGGGTGTTGCATCAACTGCTGATATCAGGAGTCATCATACCTGTCCCGTCAGGAGTTTCCAAGGGTTTTACTCTACTTTGTTTCTTTGGATTCACAAGTTCTTAATGGTGTCGGCACAGTTGGTCATTGCCTCCCTTCAAGAAGGGGATTTCCTTCTTTAGTAGATTGGGCTATTTGGCATCTGCTCTGCACATTTGTAAGACCACTACCTGGTCTTCTGTTCATACATTTAGCAATCTTTACTAGGTGGATGTTCAAACCTTCGCTGATGCTGGTTTTGTCTGTAAGGTGCTACAGGCTGCTCTCTGACCGTGGGTTTTCCCCTTTGGTTTTTGTGTGCCTGTTGTCGGTTTGCTGTGTTGCCCATCCCTTAGTTTTATTGCTTTTGGACTTCCCAGTAGTCTCTAGATCTGTCTATACTGCACAATCAGTCCAAATAGAATGTTTGAATTACTATTGCAAATTGCATCTTACCCTCCCCTTTGCTTGCTAAAAAAAAAGAGCATTTCTGGGACTGGAAGGGGTTATACAAGAGTCCTCACAGCTCTGAATGTTGTCCAATCACCTTTTGATACTTGCACACTACCCAAACTTCTCAGTCGTTTCTGAAATTGCCTGTGTCCTGTACTCCAAGAAACGGATTTTACTGGTACCGGTAGGTCAAAAATCATCTTGTGTCTCCTGTTTGGTTGTACTTTGTCTGACCAGGTCTGTATGTGTAGACAAATGGCTGTAATTCTAATTTCAGCTGTGCTGATCTGCTAAAAGCATCCTTGTTTTTCACATGGTCCTCCTGTCAGTACTCTTGAGTGGACACCCTTTTTCAGTTGCTGGACTGCATGGAATTCTTGTGTCAGAGGCTTTGAGGCACATTTTTTAATATAGTTTCTAGGTACTATTTATATAGGACAATACTAACGGCAAGAGCACCTGTCTTCCTCAGCAGAAGAAGCCAATGGTATAGACTGCGAAGTCTTTTCTGTCTCCGATTTAATCATTGTTCCTTCTCGTTTTTCCACTTCCTCGTTGAGATCCTCCAAGGCAGGTTTTCAGTCGGCTTCCCACAGCTGTCACATGAGACAGAGCTCTCCTCCTGGCACTGCTCGCTCAGCCTCCTGTGACAGCGAATCAAGATGGAGAGCTGGTACACGCTGAGTGTTTACTGTGTCCCCAATTATAACTGAATTGGAAGTGATCTACATCACTTTTTGTTCATTCATGATTGTGGATATGGTAAACATACTGGGGGAATTTATCCAAGCAATTGCAGCAGTTTTAGCCTCTTGGATCCCTTTTTTTTGTTTTTTTTTTTGTTTCATGTGCCAATCTGTCTTTTTTGACATGTGTGCCTGTTTTGACCAGAGCTTGGACTAGTTTTCCAATTGCCCCTGTTTTGCGCCTGTTTTTTATGAAAGTTTCTTAACTGTTTACATCTGCACTTGTTCTGCGGCTGTCTGAAACTGGAGCATCACCTAACAAAACAATAACAACTGAAGTCCCCATTACCACTTCAAGAAGCGACAGTTAAACTTTTTGCCTGGAGTTAGTTAAGAGTCTTCTTTCCTGGAGTCTATTATTTAACCTGATTTATGAACAACATTACACTAGCAACATAAATCTGGCGCAAAGTTACTTATAGTTAGGCAGATTGAAAAATGACAAAAGTCCATCGAGTTCAACTTATAGAGATACGGAGAAAAAAAAAAAGAATAGCCTAAATAGAACACTATGCCCACAATTACCCAATGTTGAACCAGAGGTAGGCACAAAACCCCTATAAAGCATGGTTCAATTTGCTCCAAAAGGGAAAAAAAAATCCTTTCTGATCCCATAAGGCAAATATATTCCGTGCAAGTTCAAACACTCGCAATTGCTGTGATAAATTCCCCCTGCTGTTGCCACAAGTTATGAATGAATGCTTGGTAATTCACAACAGGGGCTGCAGAAAGATTGAGGGCTCGGTGTCCTCAATCTCTTTTTCTATTTTAAAAGGGAAAGATCAGGAATCTGTTTTAGACCTTTAAACATTTGAAAAGGGTACAAAAAATGTTTTCGGTTTCAGCCTGACTTTTTTTTATTTGATTCTGTTTATTTTTCTGTTTCGGTTTTAAAAATGTAATTTCTGTGTATGTATACATATATATAAAATCCCCTTCTCCCTCATTAACCCCCCCACACACAAAAAAAATTAAAATAATACACTCCCCCTTCCACCTTATTAATCCCCCCACACAAAATAATACACTCCCCCTTCCACCTTATTAATCCCCCCACACAAAATAATACACTCCCCCTTCCACCTTATTAATCCCCCCACACAAAATAATACACTCCCCCTTCCACCTTATTAATCCCCCCACACAAAATAATAACTCCCCCACCCCCTAAAAAATACCCCCCCCCCCCCCCGCGCGAGCCCCCTTACCTGTTCACGTCTTTGCAGGGAGGAGGCTGTAAGAAAGATCGATCCCTGGTGATCGGCAGACCTCACTAATACATCCTTTCTTTGTCAGCTCCGGCTTCTTTCGAACGGTCAGAGCACCGGCCGAAAGAAGCCAGAGCTGACAGGAGCAGCTCTGCATCTGACACAGATGCAGACCATGGAGCTTCTCCCGCAAGTCAGGTACGTGGTCTGTGACTGCGTGCCTGACATGTCAGCTGGCTGCAGGCCACATAGTACCGGTTCGCGGGCCGGAGGACTGGGCTGAGCACTACTTAACTACTTGGAATATTTGGCAAGTAAAATAGTCCCTATATGTTTTCAAACATGTGTCTTGCTAGAATTCAGCTTTAACTAGTCAAAGCTTGAAGGAGGTGCTGGGCTTTATTAGATTTCAAAAGCCAAGTAATTATATATACACATACACTGAGTGGCCAGATTATTATGACCACCCCATCAATACTTTGTTGGGCCACCTTTTTGCCTTCAATACTACGGCGATTCTTCTTGGCATTGACTCCACGAGATGTTGAAAGGTGATGCGAGGAATTTGACACCATGCCGGATGAATAGCACTGTCCACTTCTGTGAGATTTGATGGTTGTGGAACCAGCTGCCTGATGGCTCTTTCACCTTCATCCCACAAATGCTCAATTGGATTGAGATCTGGCGATTGTGGCGGCCACCTATGCAAGGTGGGGGCCACCTAAGCATGTTCTTGAAACCACTCCTGCACAATACGAGCACCGTGGCATGGTGCATTGTCTTGTTGGAACACAGCTTTGTCTTGCTTTAGCCAAGTGTAGCATTATACCTTGTACATAAAGTTCACTTTTGTATTTGCAGATAGTCACGGCTTTATCAATTGCTGGGACCTTAACGTTTGACCCAGAGGGAGACTTTCTTATTGGTGCTGATGGAAAGCAGTTTAAGCTAGAGCCACCAGATGCGGATGAGCTACCCAAATCTGTGAGTTTTTTTTGTTTTTTTTTAGGTTAGATCTAAATCGTGTAACTGTGCACCTTTGCAGTAGTACAAAATCGAATCCCATCTTAAAGGAACACGGATATGAGCTTGAGCTGGGCTTTCATGAGCCTTTGTGCACCAGAATGGCATTCCCTGCAAAATCGTGCCACGATCATCCAGGAAAATTGATTTAAAGACAGAGGATCTGTGAATTGATGCCAAAATTCTGAACCTTGCTTGGTTTATCTGGTGTGGCACATGTTACTGTAGAAATTTGAGATTAATCCAGCCAGGAAATTATTTTGCTAGTTCTTCGATCGTTCAATTTTGGGTTTCACATGACTACTGCTCCTTATTAACCTGTTCTTTACAAAGACGAGAGAGCCTATCATAGTTTTCTGCTGTAGTTCCTAAGTTGGGTATACAAGTTTATTTTTTTTGTTCAACCTGTGACCTAAAGTAAAAAATAGAACAGATTCTTTAAATGCTTATGACTGTTATTGGACAAATCCCCCCCACTGTTTGCATTGTATTATAGCAGCTGGCTGATTGGCTGCAAGCTCCATTTTAGCTGAGAATTGTCCAACCAGCTCAGTCAATCAGCTGCAGGGTGCCGGCAGCAGCACGCACTGTGTGAATTTCGGCTGGTTCCTGGTGAATGATCAATTGTCTGGTGTGTACCCTACTTTACTCAAGATTCCATCAGCGATGCCTTTTTATACAACGCTCTTGTAAAGAATGTTTATTTGCACAGCTGTCAACCTTCCACTGGCTTTACCTATGTGGGCTACTCTCTTCGACAGCTCTATGTATTTTTGACCACAGAAACTCTGCTCACTGGATTTATTAGTTGACCTCCAGGCTGGATACTGTGACCAGCATCTCTGGCACAGACTGTTATTTCACATTCAGAGTTTTCTTACCCCGTTCTCATGTAGGTTGAACTGAACCTCTTGACTGACTTCAAATTTGTTTGTATATAAAGCTGCTTTAAACATATTGAAGCAAAAAACAGACATGATGTGTTATCAAAACATCATAACTGACCCGTACTTAAATTTAGTAAAATATAGCTTTAAAGGGGAAAACTAGGGTATATTGACCCTGTTTTATTTTCCTTTTAGTCACACGATTTGTTTGGCTATTTGTATTCATGTTCTGCTATACCCAGTAAAGAGGGTGCTGTGAGTTTATTTGAAGGTGTCGTGCTTTTTTTCAGAAAACCATGCATTTATAGCGATGATTTTGTATCTCCCCAGAATTTTGACCCTGGTCAGGACACTTACCAGCACCCACCCAAGGATGCTAGTGCTGAACGTGTTGATGTGAATCCTACCAGCCAGCGCCTGCAGCTTTTGGAGCCTTTTGACAAGTGGGATGGAAAGGACTTGGAAAATATGCAAATCCTCATAAAGGTGATGCACAATGACAGTTGTCTTGTTTAATTCTGTTTCTCCTCATAAGCAAATGTGTGTGAAGTTGATTTTAAGGCAAAAAGTTGAGTGACTACGAATGATCCTCTGCCTGAGACCGGTCTGTAGGATCACGTTTAAAGGTAGATCAAAACCCAATCAATACATTGAGATGGGGGGAGGGAAAAGTAAAACTATTAGCTTTTTTTTTTAATCTAAAAAAAAACAAACAAAAAAAAAACTGTTTGATACACAGTAGTTTAGCAAACAATGTTATCCAGCTAACCCTTTACTTGCCACTGGTGTATGTCGTACATGGGCAGCACCACAGATTTGTCACAAATTCCTGGCTGAAGTTTGTAGTGGAAGGAATCCCTTCCACATGTACAGTAACATGTACAGTAACGTGCTGTGACCCCCTGATCCACCTTCCACCACCCCCATGTTACCTGGTCTCAACTATCTTTCCTGGTTGTCCTGGGCAGCCATGGCAGGTGTTAGCAGGAAGCATGGAAGGACCATTTTTGCATTCAGAGCTGTCATTCCCCCAGCCTCCATTGCTGGAGAAGACCTAATGGAGCACATGCAGATGCTCCATTAGCTTCAGTGAAGTGCAGAGGTGACAATAGAGGTCCAATAGACCCTTCTTATATCTTCCTAAAGAGAACCTGTCACTGCACTTTGCTCACATAGGTTTGTCAGCACCCCTTTCTAATAGCAATAAAGTGAAAAAGGAAAAATTTGCTTGCATATTAGTGTAGACTTCTGTCAAAATCTTCCAATCACAGAAGCGGGAAACATTTCTGGGGGCGTTCTATACACCAGCTATGTACAGAATGCCTTTAGGTCGCCATATTGAATTTTGACAGTTTTAGAAAAGTAGTGTAATGGAATGTTAATTTTCAACCACAAAAAATGGCAGGGTGTGGTCTGGCTGTCGGCATAAAGACGTGGAACTGAAGCGCAGTGTACTCAACCTATTTCAGCTGACTCTTACACACGGCTTATTACATGCAGCGGCAACAGAGATCCTTGTCGGGTGCCTGGACCCCTAATTCTGCAATCTTTCCTCTCTGCCTGTCTAGAAGACGGGACTGTAGCCAGTGCAGAGATGCGGCCTGCTACTGCTTCCCCACCGGTGCACGTTGAGTCTCCCTCCCCGCTACCTTCCACCTCAGCCGAGCCTCAGGATCGGGAGTAGACGTGCGACGTGTCAGTTCCCCCGCTGCCTCCGGGAGTCTCCAGTCCCTGCTCCTGCCTCTGTGCTGCAGGGTGGAATGGAAGTAGATGCACGTGCTCTCCTGGCTTCCCTGCCAACTAAAAGTGATTGGGAATGATAAAAAAGGAGAGTGCCCTCTCCATGTGAAGGATCGCTTAATTTGCTTTAAAAAGTAGAAATGTACTCCCAAGAGGAAAGTGACACAAGCGCATTCAATGGTTCCCCTCACAGGAGACTATCGCCCATCAAAAGCCACAGCGCAGCCAGGTCAGTGGCCACTCACTGCTGGAAGACGACTTCGGTCGTGAGCTGACCTGGCTGCGCTGTGGCTTCTGATGGGCGATAGGATGGGAACCATTGAATACGCTTGTCACTTTTTCTCGTGAGTACATTTCTACTTTTTAAAGCAAATTATTAAACGATCCTTCACATGGAGTGGCCGCTCTCCTTTTTTGTAATTACATAGATGTTAAGGTTCACTACATTGTGGAGCTGCCCCAGTGTTATCAGTTGGAATCAATTAAGAAGGAAGGCTTGCTGTGATTCATTTGCGGCAGGAAGATTTTGAGTTAAAAGTGATTGGGCTGGGGACGTGGCCTGGCGCGGAACCAAGATGGACGCATAGACCCTCTCCGGCACCTGGCCTCCCTTTCTTAAGCTTCTAATTGGGCTTATCACAACTGCAGCCATGGGGAAGAATACCCCGGCGACCAAAGCTCAGAAGCGAGTTCTCAACCCGGTCGCAGCCTCCCAGAGATGTTCCGCTCTCAGCCACCGGAGCGCCACGTGGGGAAAGCGGCGCCATCTTCCCCCTGAGGTGTACTCGCCTAACAGCAG
The DNA here is from genome assembly GCF_000935625.1 of Nanorana parkeri. Classification (NCBI taxonomy): domain Eukaryota; kingdom Metazoa; phylum Chordata; class Amphibia; order Anura; family Dicroglossidae; genus Nanorana; species Nanorana parkeri. The sequence goes on from NW_017307389.1 coordinate 460,417, forward strand.
CCCGGACAGGGAGTCCCTGGCTGACCTGCACCAGCCGCACTCGGATCTGTTAGCTTTGATGGGACAGATGCCTCGTATGTCCGACCTCAACTCAATAGCCCTGGACATCAAATCCACATTCTCCGGCGGAGATTTCGCAACTGAAATCCAGTCTCCACTCTAGCCGACCGCATCCAATTGGTCGAAGAACGACTTCCCGCCATTCCACTGCCTTGAACCGTATCCACCAGATGTCTGCCGCTCACAATGCCCACTTGTTGTAGATGCACGGCCATCTAGAGGATCTGGATAACCGGGGCCGGCGCCATAACCTGAGAGAGCCGCATCCCGGAGTCTATCGATTTGGACCAATTGAAATCCACTCTGCTACAGATCGTTAATGATCTACTGGACAAACCGCCAGAATCGCCGGTCAACGTGTAGCGCTTTCATCGTGCCTTGCAGCCTAAAGGTCGAGACACTGACCCTCCTCGCGATGTCGTGTGCTGCCTGGTGGACTTTCGATTGAAGGAAGATAAACTCTGAAGAGAAGGTATAGACCACAAATTATTTTCCAAGATGCTGAGGTCAAATTGTTCCAGGATCTCTCCCACATTACCCTGCAACACAGCCAGGCTCTCCAACCTCTGCTGCAAACCCTCTGTTCCCATGGCATCAGCTATAGATGGCGGTTCCCGTTTGGCATCAGCTATAGATGGCGGTTCCCGTTTGGCTTTGCAGCCACCTCCTCTGGCCGCACTTTTATCATTACTGTCCTGGCGGACTTGGAGATTCTGTGACCAACTCTGCATTCCACTTGTCGACCTCCAGGAGTGGTATGAAGAGTTTCGGCTCCATGACAGGCTGCCTCCATCCTCCTCCCTGAGTTCACCAGAAACGCAGGCTGCCGCATGTTCCAGATCGACGCGGGGCAGGTTCCCCCACTAGTAACCTACCTTTGGGAACAAGGGCTCCCCACGATCAGCCCTCTTTCCACCGGCTGGCTTGCAAGGCACATTACCCAATGATCCCCTATCGTTGACCCCACCCGGGAACCTGGACACCCACTGGAACTGCCTACCCTGAATCTCAGGTACTGTGTGTGCTCTGCCAGTCGTCCCCCCCCCCCGCCTCATGAATCCCTCTCCTACCTGGAACCTTCAATGAGAGACTAACTTACACTTACACATCCTTTGCAGAAGACGTGTATCCAAACCTCTGTCATTGTCCTTAGTGGTGAGACAAGTTGTTTTACATGCTGGTTTGTGAGTGTGCCATGATGCCTTTCTACTGTTCTTCAATGAGAGACTGCCACAACTTCCGATGTACACCTTTTCCCCCGTTACACCCAGACCCCTTCCGCCTCCTCAGTCCTCCCTATCCTGAGCGGATTCCCTATGTCGGCCAGCACTCCTTTGCTTTCCACCCACTGTTTTGGCCACAGCTGCCTCCTCCGCCTGATCCCCTGCATGTAGGATGTTCTCCAGCTGCTACATGCCTTTCTTCTCTCTCCCTTCCCCCTCCCTCTCCTTGATCCCTCCGGTAACCATAGGGGTACAGAAGATTGATGCTGGTGAACCGGTTAAGGTTCTGCTGTTGGTTCTCATTTTTTGTTGTCATTATAGACTTGTTAATGTTTTACACGGCTATCTGACTCTGCATTATTAACCCTTGACAATGTGTTGCTACAAAGTTGTTGTCTAGATGTGGTCTCTGCCTGCACTCCAGCTTAACCCTGGACGTTCCCTCTTGCTGTTGCAGGGGTTGAACGATAGACCTTAAGCTACACCTGCCCTGTTCCACCACCAAATTCTGTTTGTTATTTTTATCATTGCTGACGTTTTGTGATATTTGCCCTATGCTAGGTTCAGTGAGGCCCAGGTGCCTCAAGGTTTTTCTTGGTTCTATACCTCAGTTTCACCCCCACAAGACTGATCACATGAAGTGTTTTGTGTCTTATCAGCCCAGCATCTTACCTTTCTCTGAGAAGGTGCATATTCCTTGTCTCTCGGGCTGCCTTTCTCTTGCCTTTCTCTTTCTCTTTCCTTTACTTTGTGCTTTGTCCCTTCTGTGCCTGTATCCCTTTCTTTCTTTCTTTCTTTCTTTCTTTCTTTCTTTCCCTCTTTCTTTCTTTCTTTCTTTCCCTACTTTTCTTGCCCCTTGCCTGCAGGCCTCCATCTCCCCACCCTCTCCATCACGCCCGCACACCGTCTCTTGCCCTCACACGGCTCCAATCACCTGGAAAATCCTATTGATCGATGCCAAATGACTCAACATCCCAGAAAAAAAGATCTCAATTTCTTCTGGCTTTCTCGCACCACAAAGCCCTAGCAGTGCTATTGCAGGAAACGCACTTCAACACTAATGCCATACCCAAACTCTGTAATCATAAATTCCCCACGGTGTACCACTCCACGTTTGCCCACTCTAAGTCTAAAGGGGTGTCCATTCTTTTCTCCTCCCGCGCCAATTTCCAACTTACCGACCAACTAATCGTCCCGGAGGGTCGATACCTTTTCCTCAAAGGCAAACTCCACAATACCCCGGTTACCTTTGCCAACCTTTACTGTCCCAATGCTGGCCAGGTCCACTTTCTTCGCAAGGCCTGCTCTCTGCTGAAGGATTTCTTCAAAGGGATGCTTGTTCTGCGGGGAGATTTCAACGTGCCTTTTGAATCCTCTCCTGTATTCATCCACCGGCAAATCCTCTGTCCCATTTCGAAGCCTACGCACGATTAAGAAACTTTTGATGTGCCTACGCCTCCATGAAGATTGCTTCACCCTATGATGAAAGACTTCACGTTCTCTTCCGTTCATTGAAGGACACGGAACAGATCGTAGATCATGTACCGTAGTGTATATCGCCACCTGCAGGAGAATGACGCTAGGCACAAAAGACTAAGACAGTCTAGGGGCGGCCCCTGCTGGTGGCCCAACCCCCCACATGCTGACAAGTCTCCAGTTTTTTGCCTAGCGTCAGGAGTAAGGAGCTTCAAATTTTTTCTCTGAATTCTTGTCAGGATTTCTCCTGTTTTTCGCTGGATCGTCTAGCAAGTGTCGCCAGGGAGACAGGCTGGATGTCTGGATCCTTGTAGTCTGCCCTGGGCAACCGACAAGCGCATGCAGACTGCCACGGTGGGTCAGCTGCGACGAATCTGTTCGACAGAGTGGCCTGGCTGCTGGGGTTCTCCAGTTGGGGGACACTTTGCTGGGTCAGCAAGACAGCGCCGCCAGGGGCCGTGAGTTACGAGGGTCTTTACTGCCTACTGCGGTCTGTGTATTGGGGCGGTTAGAGTCTGTGGGCGGTGTCCATGGGCCACAGGGACAAGCAATCTGCGGTTCCTTGTGAGGGGCTGCGGGCTTCTGTCCTGTCAGCGTATGTTTCTCTTTCCCCCTCTGTGCGGCCTGTTCGCCTGCGCCCCTACGCAGGGGCTCCCTGCCATTTCCCTCCCCTGTTCCTTCCGTGGAAGAGGAGGTGGAGGGTGTACTTCCTGCTTCGACCCATCCTGGCCAGACTCGGGACAGACCAGTACACGCTACTGAACCAGAAGGGAGGCACTCGACCCATCCTCTACCAGATCTGGTGGGGAAGAATCCGGATAAACACTCTAGGGGAGTAAGTATTGTCCTCTCCCGCTCGCTACCCTGGCTCCTGATGGATCAATTCTCCGGGGAGGGAGGACGTATACTGTTAAGGGCACTGTGGGGACTCATACCGTTACTCTAGCCAATCTCTACCTGCCCAACCACGACCAGATAACGTTCCTGACTCGTGCCCTGTCCCACCTGGCTGACTTTAGGAAAGGCCTCCTTATCCTCGGAGGGGACTTCAACTTTGTCCTGGACCCGAGTCTAGATTCCTCCGCCTCCTCCTCCCATCTCTCCTTCAGCAAATTAAACCGTATCAAAAAATGCCTATTTGACCACCAACTAGTGGATGCCTGGCGTGTCCAACACCCCTCCTCGCGTGACTATACTTTCTTCTCCCACTAACACCAACGCTACACCCGTATCAACTTTTTCTTAGTACACCACAGTCAACTCCCCCGAGTCCACTCCACCGACATCGGTAATATTGCCTTCTCGGACCATGCCCCGATCCTACTCACATTCTCCCTGGATGGTCCCCCCCCCCAGGCCCGTGGCAATGGAGACTGAATGAGTCCTTATTGCAGGACCCGGACATATCAGCATCCATCGAACGCGACCTCCGTTTTTTTTTTGCAGAGAATTCCACCCCTGACATATCCCCCTACGTGATTTGGGAGGCGCATAAGGCGACGATTCGGGGCGCGCTTGTAGCCCATGGCGCTCGCCTCAAGAGACAGCGGTTGGCCCAGATCACGACACTTTTGACCCAGATCCACCAACTAGAAACGCGGCACAAGGCCAAGGTAGACAGAACCTTGGAGACACAACTGCGCTCGCTGCGAGAACTCCGCTCCGCAAGTACTTAGCTAGAGCACTCCGCAAACGTCATGCCCAGACCTACATCCCCACGATCACCCGACCGACGGGCCACAAATCCACTATGCCTACGGACATAGCCGCGGCCTTCTGCGACTACTACGCATCCCTATACAATCTCTCGCTCGACACACACCCCCCCCGAACATGCCCGTGCACGCACCTCCCACATAGCCGCTTACATTGCTGACTCTGGCATGCCCTCCCTTGACTCGTCTGTTCTCTCCCTTCTGGAATCCCCGATTACTCCCACCGAACTAGCATCTGCCATAAAATTCACTCAATCCGGCAAAGCTCCTGGCCCCGACAGATTCACCCTCGCCTACTACAAACAATTCCTCCCCTTCCTTTCCACTCTGTTCCTATCAGCCCTCAACTCCCTCCTCACTGGAACCACTATCCAACCGGAATCACTGCACGCCCATATAACGGTCATTCCCAAGAAGGGCAAAGATCCTTCAGTATGCCCCAGCTATAGACCCATCTCACCATTGAACGCAGATACGAAGCTATTTGCGAAAATCTTGTACCACCGCCTCGCCCCACATCTAACTGACCTGATCCACCTTGACCAGGTGGGCTTTGTCCCTGCCAGGGAGGCCAGGGACAACACCACCTGAGCCCTGGGAGTCATCCACTGCGCCCTGTTGTCCGCCTCTCCTTGCGTCCTGCTGTCCACGGACGCGGAGAAGGCGTTCGACAGGGTGGACTGGGACTTCCTCTCCTCGACTTTGCGTGCGATCGGTCTTGGCCCCCATATGTAAACCTGGATTAGCTCGCTCTATTCATGCCCATCCGCAAGTGTGCGGGTGAATGGTGTCCTCTCTCCCCTTTCTCTACTTCCAATGGTACCCGCCAGGGATGCCCCCTCTCGCCTCTCCTCTTTGTTCTCGCCCTGGAGCCCTTCCTCCAGACTGTCCGTTCCAATCCCGACATAAAGGGAGTCCAACGAGGCCCCACTCACCACAAGATCGCAGCTTTCGCGGATTACCTATTTTTCCTGACCTCCCCTGATATCTCCCTCCCAATGCTCTTGTCAGATCAGCCGCTACGGTAAACTCTCCAATTTTCTGATCAACTCCCATAAATCAATGGCCATGCATATCTCCCTTGCGGGACCCCGCCTACGAAGAGTCCTGGACAACTTTCCATTCAAATGGTCCCCCACCTTGATCAAATACTTGGGCATACAACTTCCACGAAACCTCTCCCACTTTTTCTTTGAATTTTCCCCCGTTATTAGCTACTATCTCCTCTGATCTCAAAACCTGGTCTGCGGGTACCTTCTCCTGGATGGGCCGCTGTAACATCCTCAATCTCCTTCCCCGCCTTCTTTACCCACTTCAAGCCCTCCCGATCGCGATTCCCCCATCCTATTTCCGTAAATCGAGAACGCTTTTCACTTCTTTCGTGTGGGCCAACAAGCCCCCCAGACTCCAATACGACATATTGCGCAGACCTAAACAATCAGGTGGGATGGGCCTACCTGACATCCGTCTGTATTACACCTCGGTCCACCTAACCCGTGTTATAGACTGGTGCCGACACCAAACCTCAAAACAGTGGACTGGCCTGGAACAAACCTTCACTACAGTGCCACTCCCGGGACTTCCCTGGTGCACTTCTCCCTTGCCCCCCTCAGTCCGCTCCCATCCCACGATCATGCCCACTCTCAAGGTAGCTAGAGACGCTTTCGCAGCTCACTCCCTCTCCCCCTCCCCCTCACCTATGACTCCGATCTTGGGTAACCCGGCTTTTCCACCTGGACTGGGGTACGCACGCTTTCAGGCACTTGGCACCCCAGGTGACTTCAGAGCGCTCCACTTCTTGACGGGCTCCTCCTGGCCCACTGTGTTCACCGTGACCTCCCCACAGGGCCCTTCATCCCTAGACCCCTGGAGGACCATGCACCATGCAGCTCTCTACCTACTACACCACACCAACATCTCCCTAAAAGCCTACAAGCGCTCCCTGCTACGCCATCTCATCAACGCTGCCCGGGCCTGTATCCCAGCCCTATGGCGGAAACCTGAGCCCCCCACGGTCCACCAATGGCTAGACAGGATACAGGATATCATATGGAGGACCTCACGAGTTCCTTCCACAATACCCCCGCTAAATTTAGAGCCACTTGGGTTTTATTGGATCGACTTGCTCTCCTCCCCGGCCTACGTGACACTACGTCAGGGCTCTGACGTGTGACATTCCTCACCCACCCAGACCCTGACCTTACCTCCTCCTCCTCCTTCTTCCCGTCGGGAAGAGTACCCACCCCACCTTTTTATCTTGCTTTTCTGCCCACCCAAGTCCTTCCTACCCCTACCCCACAGCCCCCTATAGCTCAACAAGCGGATAATATATTCACCGTTCTACCCCCTGAACCCAGCGGCACACAGTGAACCAATGTCCGTTGATTCCTCTCACCTTGCTTGCCTCACCCCCCCCGAGGGAATATCAGTAACCCCCGCGTTGGAACCAATACCTCATAGATAACAGAAATAGAAGTGAACGTTCTACTTAGATCTTCCCTTTATGCTCCTTTCTTTGATGATTTTCTCTACAGGAAATGGAAGCGGCCAACTATGTCCTTTCTGGTTCCCAAGCGCTTCTCGGCCTGTCATTCCTTTAGGAAGTCGTCTTGACTGAGTGGGCGACTCCTCCTGTGGTGGATTCACCAGGTGTCGTGTCTACACGGGGCTATCGTTATTCCGGGGGAGGTTTCCCCTTCATTTTCTTAAGTGTCCGGTTTTGGATAGTCTCCCAGACTCTGACGGAGTGGGCTAAATTGTTGCACCAAGGTCTCACTGAGAAAACCAGGTTTCTCCTGCTTATATTGAGTGACTGACCGGTTGGTGCAAGGCCTGAGGTATGTGTAACTTGGCCTTGGTGGCTGCGCACCTGGTGCCCAAACTGTCGGTGTCGGCAGTTGCACTTCGTCGCCTACTTGGCTTCAGTGCTGGTCGGCTAATCAGGCCTCCAAGAAGGCTTTGCCGGAGCTTCCCTTTACAGGCGATCACTTGTGTGGGGGTGGCGCTAGATGAGACCATTCAAGTTCTGAGAGTACCTTTCTGCCTCAGTCTAGGAAGCCTAAGGTGTGACGTCGGAAGCCCGGTCTTTCATTCTCTGCTCAAAGGCGGCCTTTCCGGCCCCTTCGTCCTCGGGGGGAGGGGGGGGGGAAATGTTCTCCAAGCCTTCCCCTTCCCAGGTCTCCGAGCGTGCCTGGCAGCCTAAATCTCCCAGGCAACCTCCTTCCGCATGGATGTCTCACTCCACCTCTGGGTTCCAGGGTGGGGGGGCGTCTTCGATTCTTGCAGACTTTTGGTTGCCTTGCATCTCCGACGCTTGGGTGCGGGAGCTGGTTTCTTTGGGCTACAAGATGGTTTCTGTCTTGTCCTGGGGACAGGGGTTTTCCTTCCGACATGCGTCTCTCTCTCCATTATCTTGGATTGCAGAGGCATCTGCAGTCACTTTGGCACCCACCCAACTAAGGCATTTATTCGGTCAGGTGTGCGATGGGTACACTGGATTTTGGATTCTCTCGGCAACGGCTTCCGGTGCCCTCCTTGGAGGGGTTTCAAGGTTTTTTATCAAACCTGTTGACCCTGTGGTGCTCAAGAGAGGGGGATTCGACCCATCCTAGATCTAAAACGTTTGTCCCTTTTTTTTTTTTTGTGCAGGTTTCCTGATGGGATCCATCAGCTCCATAGTGGCGTGTCTTCATCCGGGGGATCTGCTGGCTTCTATCATCATCATGGATTCCTGCCTTCATGGTCCCATTTGGCTTGCAGGGTGATGCTTCCAGTTTGTGACTCTGCCTTTCGGTCTGGCGTCATCCCCTCCAAGTGTTCGCCAAGGGTTGGCCCCGGTCCTGGCGTTCTTACTCTGTCGCGGGATCTCGATTGTGGGGTACCTGGTCGGCCTTCTCTTGCAGGCGAAGTTGCACTCCTCTCTGGGGGCGGATCTTGCAGTCACTGTGCGGTCCTTCGAGGTGGTTGGATGGCTGCTGCACTTTCGGAACTCCTGTCTAGTGCCGTCCCCGCGCCTAGGGGCCTGGGCCTGATTCTGGACACTGTTCAGGCCCAGGTTTTTTTTTCTTCCTCCGGACGCGTTTCTGAAACTTCGCTCGGTTGTGAGGCTATTGCGGTCTTGTCTTTGGTCATCTTTCCGCTTCTGCATACAGGTGCCAGGCCTCGTGGGGGCTGAGGCTAGCCTCCTTCGAGGCGGTGCCTTACGCGCAGCTCCACACTAGGATCCTGCAGAGGGACATGTAGTCGCAGTGGGCAGGTCTCCTTTGTCGTTGGACAAGGAGGTTCGGGTGTCGAGTCTCCCTCCTTTTGGTGGCTCTGGTCCCAGGCTCTGGTGTCGGAAATCCTGTCTACCCCTATGTGGGACAATGGTCTACACGGACACCAGCCTTTTGGGCTGTGGAAGGCCCCTGGTCTCCACTGAACGCATTTGGCGTTCAGTGGAGAGGCAAACAGGTCGACCTGAGGGCGACCCCATTTCCTGATGATTTGGAGAAACACTTCCTGATGAAGAGACCATTCGTGCGTCCCCAGAAAGGACCGACTGAGGGAGTCGGCAAGAGTATTCAGACGTCCCGGCAGATACATGGCCTGCAGATTCCACAAATTCGCCTGGGCCCAGCACATCACTGGTTCGACTTCTAACATCATTGAGCGGCTGCGGGTGCCGCCCTGCCTTTGAATGTATGCCATTGCCACCCTGTTGTCTAGTCGCAGTTGGACTGACCTGCCCATCAGGTGAGAGGCAAACGCTTGCAGAGCCTGGAATGCTGCGCTCATTTCTAAGACATTGGACGTATGAACGTACGCCTGGAATCTCCACCTGCACTGAGCCACCAGCTGATTGAAGTGGGCTCCCCACCCCGAATGGCTGGCGTCCGATGTCACCAGGACCGGCTGAGGGGGGGGAAATCCGGTGGAATCCACGTAAATGTTGCCGTTGAGTCCACATAGGGATGATTTCATCCTGTGAGACACTCGTATCCTCTGGTTCAGACTGACTTTGTCCCACTGGGTCAGAAACCCCAACTGGAATCCCCTCAGGTGCCAATGGGCCCACCTCACCATGGGAATGGTGGAAGAGAGTGCCGATCAAACTGAGGCAGCTTGATGCTGAAGCTGAGAAGCGGACATCGTGCGCAGCACCTTGCGACGGATGTTCTCCACCTCCTGCTCTGGGAGAGATATGGTATTCTCTGCTGTGTTTAAGAGAGCTCCCAGAAAGATCATGGACCTTGAGGGAACAAGCTGAGACTTGTGGTCGTTGACTAACCAAACTGCCGGAGTGTGGACAGGAGAATGTCCTGATGTCTGAGTGACACATTCTTGTCTTGTGCCAGGAGAATGATGTTGTCCAGGTAATGGTTTACCCTGAGGCCTTGTTCTCTCAGAAGGGCAATGATGGGAAGGATGACCTTTGTTAAGGTGCGGGGAGCTGCACATATCCCAAATGGGAGGCAGCAGAACTGGAAATGCAGGTTGAGAAAGGAAAACCGAAGATATTTCAGAAAATTATGACGTACTGGTACGTGGAGGTAGGCGTCTGCGAAAGTGTGGGACGACTATATATCTGTTGAGTTTCTTTAAGTCCAATACAGGTCTGAGGTCCTCGGTCTTCTTTTTGACTAAAAAATAGCGGGGAATAAACCCCTGTAAACCTTTCTTCCGGAGGCACTGGAGTAATAGCTTGTTTAGCAGGGTTTGAATATAATGAAGGAAAACTAAAGTCTCCGCTGTGGAATCTGGGATTCTTGTGTAAACATAGCGGGCACGCGGCGGGGTACGACAAAACCTCCATCGGTGCCCCTCTGATGCGGTCGCCAGTACCCACGGATCCCTGACGGCAGAATTCCAAGCCTGGAAAAAATGGCGTAAACGTCCGCCCACCGGAGTCAGCGGAGAACAATGACCGTCAAAAAGACTTCTTCGCATGCTGGCCCGAAGAAGGGTTCTGTTTAGGGAATTTGAAGAGTGTAGACTGCCCTTCCAATTGCGGCGGAACTCACGTCCTGGCCGATAGGACCTGGCATCTCTTGTTCTATCGGTTGAAAATCTTTTATTTTGAAACGGTGCCGTGCGCTTGAACGGTTTCTTATTTTGTGGAAGGAGGCTGGACTTGCCTCCCGTTACCTTAGAGATAGCCGCATCAAGCTTTCCTCCGAAGAGGTTGGATCGGTCAAAGGGAATCTTGCACCAGCTGGTTTGGGAGGAGTTATCCGCCACCCAAGGCTTCAGCCACAGTGCTCTTTTGGCAGTGACAGTGTAAAGCATGGCTCTGGCCGAGCTGTGAACAACATCGATGGCGGCCTCCGCCATGAAGTCTCCCGTCAGCCTCAGTTCTTGAAGGGCCGAGATAACTTGGTCTGTATCGACGTTTGCCCTCAGGGCTCTCTCGAGGTTGTCAATCCAGATCGACACTGCCCGTGACACGCATGTCAGTGCAATAGCTGGGTGGCAGGCCCCTCCAGCGGCCGAATAGGCCCTCTTCAGGTCCAGGTCAATTTTACGCTCCAATGGATCCCGGAAGGAAACTGCATCCTCCATGGGGAGCGTAATGTGGCGTGACCGCTGCGTCTACTACTGGTGGGTTAACTAGGCGTGCAATATCCTCTTCCTTAAGTGGGTATAGTTTCGTTAGCCTATTATTGAGGTTCGGGTTCTTTTCCATCTTCTTCCACTCCTCCTGGACGATTCTCTTAATCTCCTCTAGGAACGGGAAAGTTTTAGTTATCTTTTGAAGATGGGGAAAATATGTTATGGAGGTGGAAGCTACTGCGACTGGCTCTTCCCAGCCTCTTTGACTGCTGTGACAAAGGGATCCACCAGCGAAAAGTCAAAGCTGGATCGACTCAACTCTGGTGTGACATGCGTGGAATCCGAGTCGATGGATAGGTCCAGAGGCTGTGACGAAATAGTGGGTCCAGGGGGAACCGGCCTGGTCATCTCCTTCATACACTCCATTACTGATTTTTTTCACCATGGCTGCGATATCCCTTGGGGGGGACACGTGGTCCTGCGTTGCTTCGTTGAAACATACTTGGCAGACTAGTTTGTCAGGAATGGCCTGTCTGCCACAAACTCAGCAGCCATGGCATGGAAATCCACTGCTAGAATGGTGTGCATGAGCAGACCCATGCGTAGAGTGTGAATGACTATGTCTGCTTCTAGGGGAGCGGGATCTGCGTCGGGAGCGTGTCAACTAGTCCCAGCACTGACAACGGGACTCCCCGTGGCATACCTTGTTTAAAGGATGAAGAGCGGGGACTTCAGTACAGGGAGGCTTAATCCTATGGGGTTAAGGGGCGGAGCGTTAACCCATTGTGTGCTGCCATGATGTGCCAGGAAAATGTCACCGTAAAATCCTTTTCTCTCTGTTCATTGAAGGACACCGGTCCCGCCCTCTGTTTTTGGGTGTGTACTCCTAACTGCTTGTTACTTACTGGAGACCACCTCGGCTTTAGCCTCTGCTATATCCTAAACTGACTGCCAAGATTCGTGTGAACGGCTCACTGTCGGAGGCCTTCCCTATCTACAATGGCACGAGGCAGGGGTGCCTGCTATCGCCGCTGCCCTTTGTACTGGCACTGGAGCCTTTTCTCCAGAGAATCCGCTCTGACTCCAGCATACATGGGTTCCCTACGCCCTGCAAAGAGTTCAAAGTGGCTGCATTCGCAGAAGACCTGCTCTTTTTCTTAACACAGCCGAGGATATCTCTTCCCAATCTTTTGGTTGCATTCCAGGAATTTGCGTCAATCTCATTTTTTTAAAATCAACTTCTCTAAATCGGCCGCGCTCAACATTTCCGTTCCGGACGAGATGGTCCAATTCAGCAAATGCCACTTTCCCTTTGGTTGGGCGGACTTGGCCATTACGTACATAGGGTTAGAACTCCCCACCGACCTACAGAAGCTTTACCTCAATTTTGCCACCCAACTTTCTGGAATATAATTAGACATGAAGGAATGGAAAAAAATGCTATATTCATGGTTTGGCTGCGTTGCCATTATTAAGATGACTGCTCTGCCTAGACTTTTATACCTGTTCAAAACTATACCAATTACTCTCCCCAAATCCTCCTTCTCGGTTAATGCGCTGTTTTGAACCTTCCTCTGGAACAACAGATCCCGCGGATTGGGTTCTCGACCCTTACCTGCTCAAAATGTTCTGGGGGTATAAGCTTTCACCATATTCACAACTACTACCGGGCCTGCCACCTATCTCACATCATGGATTGGTCTCGACACAGTCCCTACAAAGAGTGGGTCCAGATTGACCAGCTTCAATCAGACCTTCCGATCGGCTCTTGGCCCTGGATTCAACGCTCTCTTCTCCCTTCCCAAGTGCTATCTCACCCCACAGTGGGTACTTCTCTGAGTCTCTTTGACGCATTGTGTAGGAATACTCACCTTTCCTCCAACCTCAGCCCCATCACCCCGGTTCAATCCTACCTTCCCCCTGGCCTTCACTCCTCGTTCTTACGCCCCCCTCTTCGTTCTTACGCCCCCCTGAAGAATCCCTGATAGCGAAGTCGTTATTTGACAGCCTTGGTGGGTTTCGCACCCTAGCTGACCTAAACTCCATGAACCCTGCTGGACCTTTGCCAGTATGGTGAAAGTCGCTAAAACTCCAGGAGTAAGCGCACTAGGAGGAGCTGAGGGGGATTTTGGGGACGCTGGGTGTGCTGCTTCTCAAATGTGCGGACCGGGTTGGGGGGTGGTGTTGTGCTAGTCCTTTTTTCCCCCTTCTGTGTTTTTTTTTTTCTGGATAGAGGGGTTTCTTTTCCTAACTTTTGAGGATGTCTGAAGTTTGCTTAGTTTCCCTCAAGGCTAAGGGCTTGAACTGCCCTGAGAAAAGAACGTGTGTCCTGAACGAATTGTGGCGTCTCCAATTTGCTGTCGCGTTTTATACAGGAAACGCACTTTCAAATGTCTAAATCCCCAAAATTCGCATTTTTGATTTCTGGAGGGGGACCATTGTTCTAGCCCGCACTCTAAAATAAAGGGAGTCCGCATTTTTTTGTCCAGGGCAGTTCATTGGTCTGTAAAGGCACATGTCGACCCACAAGGTCTTTTTCTGTTTTTGACTGGAGACTTGAATGGTAGACTGGTGACGCTAGCTTTGATATACTGCCCCAAACCAACTTGTTTCTTGAGGATTGCTGGTCACTCTTGGAGAATTTCAGAAGGGGGTTTTGATTTTTCTGGTGACCTAAACATTTGTCTAGACCCGCTTGTGGATGCCTCCAGATCCACGCAACGTCTCTCCTATTACGCACTCTGAAGGATCAAAAGGGCCTTAGTCTATGCGTTTGGTGGACATATGGCAATTGCAACACCCATCCAGATAAGGACTACACCTTTTTTTCCCGTTCCTCACCAATCTTATACCTAATAAATATAGATATATATAATCTCCCATGGCGCTCTTCCCTTTTCTGTAGACTCTTCTATCAAAACCTCGACTGTCTCTGATCATGCATGTCCTTAGTTGGGGCCCGGTCTCTTCTAAGTCTGGGAGATGGAGGCTTAATTATTCCCTCTTACAGGATGGCCCTTATCAATCGGAGCTTCAGGTTGAAATCTGGAACTACTTTGCTGCAAACCAGGACTCTACACCATCTTCGCTTGTGATCTGGGAAGCCCATAAATGTGTGACTAGGGGTTATCTTATTCGGAGGGGTGCTTATCTTAAACGCTCCAGGCTTGCGCATACTAATCAACTGCTGTCCCCCTGGTGAGGGGTCGTCGTTTGTTCTATGAATTTGGAAATCCCTTGCTAAATCCATTGAGGGAGAAGTCCCTAAAGACTTCTATTTCCTACATATCTCAAGAGGTGGGTGATAGGGCGGTCAAATCATCTGATATAGTGGATAGTTTCCGCTCTTACTATGAAGCTTTGAACAAGCTGCCTGCCCGGTCCAGTGGTTCTGATTCTCAGTCTAGGCAATATTCGATAGAATCCTATCTGGAGGAGTCTGGTCTCCCTATACTTAATTCTGAAGATGCATCAGTCTTAGAGGCACCACCGACGGTAGGTGAATTCAAGATGGTAGTTAAATCTCTCAAACCAGGTAAGTCTCTGGGACCCTATGCCTATAAAACGTATGCCCCTATCCTTTCTTCCCACTTTGTTGCTGCTTTTAATTCCATCTTACATGGCCACACTCTTCCTCCCGATGCACTGGATGCTCATATCGTGGGGATACCTAAGGAGGGTAAGGATCTCTCGGCTTGTGCCAACTACAGACCCATTTCCGTTCTCGATGTGGACCTTAAAATGTTCTCCAAGATCCTGGCGCTTAGGATACTGCCTCTTTTACAGACAGTCATGCATCCAGATCAAGTGGGCTTTATGCCACACAGAGAAGCGAAAGATAATGCCACCCGGGTACGCAACATTATTCACCTAGCCCACTCACGAGGTGTCCCCTTGGCTCTGCTCTCTACAGATGCAGAAAAAGCATTAAATAGAGTTGACTGGAATTTCCTGAAGACTACGGTCCATCACTTGGGATTTGGCACTAATATGTCTGCCTGGTTGGATGCTATCTACTCCTCTCCACCGGCGGCAATTTGGGGTCAATTAAGCTTTGTCCCCTTTCTTTCATCCGACTAACGGAATGAGACATGGTTGTTCGCTTTCACCTTTGATTTGTATCCTGTCCCTAGAACCTTTCTTGCGTAGACTTAGGGCAAATCCCAATATTCAGGGTCTTAGTGTGGGGACTGACAACCATAAGAGTTGCAGCGTTTGCGGATGACCTCCTGTTTTTAGTTTCATCACCTGAAACGACTTTTCCAAACCTACTTCAGGAATTCGCTCTTTTTGGTAAGGTCTCTAACTTTAAAATAAACGTTCACAAATCTGAGGCTCTCAACATTTCTGTGCTTCTGCATAAACTTCTGGGTCTAAGATCGTTTTTTCAGTTTACATGGGCAAAGGACTATATTTCATAACTAGGTACTCTTCTTACACCAAACGTTTCTGGGATCTTTGCAGCATACTTTTAGCCTCTAATGTCCAGGGGGAAGTCAGACCTCTTGAAATGACATAATCTTTCCCATTCTTGGTTTGGCAGAAATGCTGTTCTCAGATGTAATATCCTAGGGAGGACGTTCATTCTATTTCAGACACTTCCCCATCTTCATACTGTCTTCCTTTCTCCGAGTTGCGCAGGGAGTTCAGTTTGTCTGGGCTCATTCTTCCTCTCGACTGTTGCACAAATTGCTTGTTGTTCCCTAATCTCTTGTTGGGATGGGGTTTCTGCATCCTATCCATTATAAAGCGACTCATTGATCCAGAGTCCTGGAATGGTGCAGAAATCATGATTCCAAACAATGGATATCATCGAGTGTACCATTGGGAGGGATTTCCTGGTTGGAATCCTCAATCTGTAAATTATTGCTGAGCCATCCCTTAATTGGTGCCTCCTGTAATATCTAAATTGACTAAGCTTCCTGAAAAAAGCTAATTTGCTATTCTCTGCTTCCAATGATGATAATATAATGGTAAGAAGCAATAGTCTTATTTATTTATACAGAAATAGAAATAAACATAGATAAGATAAAATCGATACAAAAGTACAATAAGACAATAAAGAGAATACTTTTACATAGCAAGTCCATCTCATGTGTGATGCTGAACCTCCATGATTGTCATTACACCTCCATCTCCAGCATAATACAGGAAAATAACTACAAACTTCTCTCCCGTTGGTACAGAGTGCCCACGGTTTTACATAAAAGGTTTCCTCAGTCCTCCAGGAGTTGCTGGAGATGTAGCGAGGATGTGGGTGACCTACCGGTAGTACATGTGTTCTGGTCCTGTTAGAAGATTTGTCACTTCTGGACAGAGGTGGGGGAATCTTATCAAACCGTTGATGTTCATGACAATCCGGATGCCTGTCTTGCATGTCTCCGGTCTCTCCAGGAAGCGATATAAGATTGTGGAGATAGAGCATGTGGAGAACCTGACTGCCTCGTTGTACAATCAAGAAGAAAAGTTCAATTGCGCATTGTTTTATTGGCATGATTATGCCCTTTTTCAGGAATACGACTTGGCCTCACAAAGATCTGCTGAGGGGGTGGGGGGATTGGCTGCTCTCCCTCACTGACACTCTTCTTTTTGTGCTTTCTCCCTTTTCCTTGGCTCTGTGTCTCTTGTCTAGTTGCCTCTATCCTTTTGTGTTTTTTCTGTCCTGTTTGTCTTGTGTGTCTGAGTTATGGAGAAGTATATAAAACAACAAAAGTTCTGTCTCGAAAAGCAAGATATCAACCCTTTACTTAGAATTTACACTGGCACTGGGCTACATTGCTTTGAGATTTTAGCTTTATTTTGCCGGTTATGATGTATCAACAAATGTTGGATGTAACATCCTGAATTTGTATGTTTTCATTTGACTCTGTATGTCTTGCTTTTTCAAGATTATAAATAAAGAATAAAAAAAATAAATTACAAAATGGCTTGTGTGGCAATTTGCTATAAATGTTTTCCTTAAATATAACCCAACTCAAATGTTTTAACCAACAGCCAGGTATGGGAGTCAAGGGTGCCCTCTGTCCCCATTTTTGTATTGACTTTCTTATAATAATCGGCTATACGGGGGATTACCATAGGAGCTGCCCAACATAAAATTGCTACATATGCAGATGACATTTTTGTTTTTCCTATCCCAGCCTTGGCACAGGAACTGAAAAAGTTGAATTGTCAAATTTTCTTATCAACCAGTTGAAGTCCGCGATGTTAAACCCCCTTCCCATCCAGGCCATCTTTCATTATTCAGCGCTGCAGTACTTTGACTGACATTTTATTCTGTCATGCAACGCTGTACTGAAATTAATTTTATACCATTTTTTTAGGAACAGATAGAGCTTTCTTTTGGTGGTATTTAATCACCACTGCGGTTTTTAGTTTTTTACTATATTAACTGCCTCCCGGCCGGCCGTAGTAACAAAAACGGCCGGCCGGGAGCTCTCTAGATCTGAGCGGGCGTCTTTAGACGTCCGCTCAGACATGCCCCCTCGCGTGCGGGAAATGGCCAATATTTAAAAACAGGCAGCGATGCCTGTTAATATACAAGCGATCCGCCGGCTGTAGAGTCGGCGGATCGCTTGTATGTTGCAACGATCGTTGCGCCCCCCTCCGTTGTCCCGCTGAGCCCGGGATCAGCGCCATGCCTGTGTAACGGGATCAGAGGGAGATCGTTACACGAGCTCCCTCCGGTCCCCTCTCCTCAAAGAATGCGGAAGTGTTGTATATTACATCACTTCCACATTCTTGTGTCACTCTCCAGCTTCAGAAGCTGATGGAGCAATCTGTGCTTCATCAGCTTCTTTTGGGGGGTCCTAGGTGACAGGGGTCTTGGAGACCCCTGATGTCTCCATAAAGAGGACCTGTCACATATTTTGCTATCACATAAGGGGGTTTTATTAGCCCCCGTATGTGATAGCAATAAAGTTTAGTGGAAAAAAAATTAGTCCCCCGCCAAAATTTTAAGTTACACATAAATTTAAAAAAAATATAAGTCCCCACCCATACATGCATGCAAACATGCGTCAGGGGCGCAAAAAGACGATTGCGCCCATTACGCCGAACATGGTACATATAACCGCGAACGTCGCAGTGAGAGCAATCATTCTAGGGCCATCAATCACTGATCACACTAAACTGATGAGCGGTAAAAGCTTTTAAAGTGTCGCCTATGGCCAATTTTGGGTATGGTAGTTTTCTGCGATGTCGCGGGTGCGCACAATTTTAAAGTTTGACATGTTTGGTGTCTATTTACCTGACATGACCCCGACTTTTATATTTTACCAAAAAACTGGGTAATGTTTCCTAACATAATGTAAAAAAAAACTTTTTCCTAATTATAGTAAAAAAATCCCGTAGTGGTGATTAAATACCACCAAAAGAAAGCTCTGTGTCCCCAAAAAATTGTATAAAATTAATTTCAGTACAGCGTTGCATGACAGAATAAACGTCAGTCAAAGTACCGCAGTGCTGAATACTGAAAAATGGCCTGGCCAGGAAGGGGGTCTAAGCACCTGGTCTTGAAGTGGTGAAGGAAACATTACCGAAATATTTTAAAAAAAAAAAGTTTCCCCTATATTAAATGATAAAACATTTTATTATTACCCAATTTTTTGGTAAAATCTAAAAGACCGGGTCACGTCGGGTAAAAAGACACCAAACATGTCAAGCCTTAAAATTGCGTGCGAAACCTCAAAAAACGAAAACTTTTACCGCATCAATTTAGTGTTATCAGTGATTGATGGCCCTAAAATGATTGCTCTCACTGCGACGTTCGCGGCGATATGTAACATGTGTAGCGCAATTGTCGTTTCCGCGCGCTGGTGCACCGGATGCATATTTACGTTTATATGTACGTGGGGGCGGGGGACTTTTTTATTTTTTTACTGTTTTTTTTTTATAAAATTTTTTTTTTTACACTTATTGATATTGCTATTACATAGGGGGGATAACAATCCCCCCTATATAATAGCACAGGTACACTGACAGGTCCTCTTTATGGGGTCTGTAGGACCCCTAATGTCACCTGGGGACCCCAAAAGAAGTTGTTGAAGCCGAGATCTGCTTCATCAGCTTCTTTTGTCTGGCTATAGCAGCCAGATGACTGACAGGGGAATGCGGAAGTGATGTAATACACATCACTTCTGCATTCTCAGCAAGGAGCTGAACTCCCTCCCTCTTCCTCCTGACGCCCTCAGGGCCGCAGATGGGGCAGCGGATCCCGGGATTGACGGTGAGGGGGGCGGCGGCAGCAGTCGAGGGGGGAGGAGGGGCACGCAGCCAGCAGACATACCGGTAACGGCTCTATGCATTGCACGGGTTTTTTCTGCTCGTGTGCGCGCTGACAAAAATGCTGTTTGGAGACGGCAACCCACCAATGCAGTTGTGCCGTCCGTCCATTTTTCAACGGGCGGACGGCAACTGGTTAATCCACATAAATCGGAATCCCTACATATCTCCCTTTACGGGCTGGCGACTTCGTAGAATTCTAATAAATTTTCCATTTCGATGGGCCTTGCAATCCATTAAATACTTGGATATTCATTTACCTAAAGTTCTTACCAAGGTGTTCTCTTTGAATGTTCTGCCACTCTATACACGTATAGTTTCTGAATGGACTAAACATGCATTTTCATGGATTGGCCGATGTAACATTCTGAAACAGTGATACCAAGACTTCTTTATGTAGTGCAGGCCCTACCTATTCATATTCCAACTTATTTTTTTCGAAGACTCCAGTCCTAGTTTTATAAGTTTTTATGGGCACATAAACCGGTTTAGATTAAGCTATGCGATTTTGAGAAGATCTAAACAAGAGGGAGGTGTTTATACTACTACACCATCCTTTTGACCCGTATTTTGGATTGGTGTCGCCATAATACCGCTAAGCACTGGATTGAAATGGAACAATCGTACTCTGTAGCTCCCTTATCTGGTCTCCCATGGTGCTATGTTTCTGCCTTAATTCCGAAGGAGATTAAAAATGTGTTTGCTTGTGTCCTTTGTCCTGTTTTCATGCAGCTTAATTAGTCTACATTTTTATCTGGTTGGACCTGAGGCCCATTTTATGTCTTCATTTATTTGTGCAAAGACAATGATCTGTAAATGTTTCTTTTTATGTTTTATATTGTATACTTCAAAATATATATATTTTTTTAAATAAACCTTGAACATTAAAGAGTACCACCCATGTTCCGCTATGACCTGCAAATATATAATATTTTTTAAAATATTTTTTTCAATGGTAGGTGAAAGGAAAATGCACAACCGATCATATATCAGCTGCTGGGCCATGGCTGAAATTTAGGGGTCACCTGGACAACATTTCTAACAACTTACTGATTGGTGCCATCAACATTGAAAACAACAAAGCAAACTGTGTAAAGAATTGTGTTACCCAGGAATATGGACCTGTTCCTGACACTGCTCGTTATTACAAGGTAACTTGTGTCTAGTTGGTTCTTTCTGTCTAGTTGGTGGTTTATGTATTTTTGAGTATTATGGGGGATGAGTTGACCAGACAAGGAAAATAACAAAGATGAAGCTTAACTTAGTCCTTTCCCAAACGGCCCCACACAAAAAAAACTAAAATATATTTCCACTTTTGTCACCAAATTTTATATTTGTTAGGCTGGGCACACACCTTACAACCATCACAAGACTTTTTTCTTGCGATGGTTGTAATGGTTGTGAGGGGCGGGTTTCCGATGACCGCAATGCCGAACGGGCAGTGTGCACTTGCGCACACCGGCCCGTCCGGCTTTTATCTTACGAAAATGCTACAGACCCGCCGAACATCGTACGACGCTCCGGGGGTTTTGAAACATGTTCGTAAGTTTAAAGTTCGGCTTCCACACACCTTGCGATAATCGTACGATCGTGGGATTTCCCGCGATTATCGTAAGGTGTGTGGGGACCTTTTACATGTTCCCATTTTCATGGCAAAGTTTAAAAAAAATATGCTCTTTTTCTGAAAATTCCAAAACTGACTTCCATTCTCTGTAATTTCAAGGAGGGATATTGAGCTGGGTGGAGATATGTTTACAAACATGAACTGTACTGGCAGAGCTCATTATTTATATTTGAACTTGTCTTGGGTACACTCTTTAACAATCTGTTCAGAATAGCCTACAGTCTGGCCAAAAGCATCCTCCTAAGAGACAGCTACAAGGTAAGACATTTTTAAAATGAGTGCACACAACATTTAGTGGGGTTTTCTTACATTTAACTGCAAAAGTGGAAATACACATTTTAATACCGTAAATTTAAATCCTGTGGTATGAAGTCATTAGACAATTAGAGGAGCCCTTCTAGTGAATTGGCTGTTTCTATGTATTAGCTAATCTAAAGATGCTGCAGTGTTATTACAGCGTTTTTCCCTATGTGATGTGTGGACAAGTCTTATACACCATACGGAACGTGGAGCCAGGCATTGCCTGTGAAGGTGTAGATCATGAGAAAGGGAATAGAACATTGGCTGGATGTTTGTTGTGGGTGTCTCTTGGAGATGTTACATCTTGTCCCAGCGACCAATGTTGTTAGAACAAAGACAATACAAACTTCACAGAGGTTACTTCTCTCAAAAAAAAAGCAGTATTAAGAAAAGGCAGCTGAGGGTAATGCAACTTGAAAAGGAGTATGCTGCTATCCAGCCCTTCACACTCCCTTCACACTCCCTTCACACTCCCTTCACACTCCCTTCACACTCCCTTCACACTCCCTTCACACTCCCTTCACACTCCCTTCACACTCCCTTCACACTCCCTTCACACTCCCTTCGAGAAGTTCCAAATAGACCTTTTAATCTTTGCCTGATTGAATGGGCTCAACATGCTATGAGATGGACTAAGCAGAGGTACTATCTGAAGGGAAATAAAACTGTGATGATGTTAGCTAACTGAACAGTTTTGGCTCTATTTTCCACCCATAATACTCAAACTCAAAACTAGGACCTAGACATTGACTAGTAATCCTGTCCTTATTTTTTGAGTCAATTTCAACATTCTCTCTAAGCTGTATTCACAGAACTATTCCTTATTGGAAACCAGTGCTGATGAATGCTTTCATATTACCTTGCCTTCTTTTACTCTTTCTACGACCTCTCAGGCTCAAATAACCACTGAGGATCAACTCGCTATCAAATTCTTACAAAGGGCAAGAAAGCACGTCCGGATGGTTTTTAGCTTTGTTTTACAAGAAAATGTCTTTCATTCCCCTGCAGCTAGCTTTGTTTTTTTAATATGGCCTGAAAGGGACATGTTTTTGGTAGGGACATGTTAAGCACCCATGTTGTTCTCCCTAAACCAGGCAAAGACCATCGGCTATAGACAAATTACATCCAATCTCTCGATAAAGATATAAAGTTGTTGGCAACAATCCTTGCTATGCGTTTCACTACTCACCTTGCTCAGTTAATTCATGGTGATCAAGTGGGCTTCATCCCTGCTAAGCAGGTGGGTGACAATGTATGTACAGTGCTGAGTCTGCTCGCTTTAGCTCAAGAAAGGCAACAGGAGTGTTTCTATCCCTGAATATGCAGAAAGCTTCTGATTTGATCTCCTGGACTTATATGTATTATGCTATTCGTAGATAGGGTTTGGTGATCGATTTCTTGCATAGATGCGGGTGTCCTCCAAGGGCTACCGTAGAATTGCCACCCAGCCAAAATTGTTTGTCCTGGCTCCGTTAATCCCTTCAGACCGCAATCAACTATCCAAGTTCTAAACATAAACAACCCCTAAAATTTGAGCTTTGTTCAACTGTAAGTGCACCCACACTTATATCATTTTTTAGAGGACTACTAGGGCTTTCCTTTTGTGATCGAATGTATATAAATGAATCCTAATTTAATACAAATAAAATAACTTTTAATTAAAAAGCCATATAAAACACCCAATGTCGTTATGGCACACCACATGGATAACCCCTATTTAACTAGGGTTGCAACACATCCAGATGGCATATATCTCCTTCCCTGATGGAGCATTACATGGATATGTCCAAATGTACTGTTCCCATGTCCTACGAAGCAGCTGTTTGCAAAGTGCTTTCAATGCAGTGCTTCCCGATTATCTGTTTGAACTTATCCTACTATGCACAAGTTATGTTTCCCTATTTTGAAACGATTGATATTACAGTTCTTAGATCATTCTTATAGTGATGTTTTGGTATGTTAACGTATTCGATTGTCCGGGGGAGTTAGTCAATGTGCCCAGTGGTGTATTTATGTATTTGGCTGCCCTAGGCAAGCCAAGCAATTCGGTAAGCTTCAGATCTCTACGGGTGTGAAACCTTTCCTATACATACAAGAACACTATGACCTACCTACCAGAGAACTCTTTTGTTACCTCCAAATAAAGAACTTTATCCTTACTCATATGCGACATTCCCCCCAGACTGGCCCCCTAAGCCCCTTTGAATGGATTTGCAGAGACAACCCCCATGCTCCCGGAACTATTTCCACGCTATACCTCAGCTTCGTACTACCATCTAATAAAAAATGAATCAGAAGCGCCAAACGTTGACCAACAAATTAAGGATAGTTGCGGGTGAGGATTACTAGGGGTGCTGCCCTACTTCAGCCTGGGAAGCTGCAATACTGTGGGAGAGAACAAAAGAGAAGGGCGCCCACCCTAGTGTAGATTCTTTTTAATATTGTATATATTGAGGTAACAATAAAAACATACTCACAAAAGTGAATCAAGACAGAAGTGTATAAGGTAAGCCAGATTGACATCTGCAACAAGCTGCACAGAAGATTGTGTACAAGCACAGGACTCCTTACGATGACGTGTTTCCGGGGCCACACCCCCTTCGTCAGATCTGGTCCTCTTCCTCACTCTCACAGTAATATATAGGAATGTGTGATGTTGTAAAGCCAATGCAAACTGTTAACCGATGTGCTAGTCCACCTCTCAGGGCGGCGTTACAATTAGCACGGCTGGAATAGCAGTTCTTCTGTCGGCAAACTCCTCTGCTGGAGGTGTGAAGCCGAAGGACCAATCAGCGGCCTCTCAAGTGGAACCCGCCCCTAGTCACTCACACTGTATCAGCCAGCCCGTCTATAGAGACAATGATCCAGGACGGCCAGCATGAGTGGATTGTGTGAAAGGGGGAAGATGGAAGCTGAAGATATAGACATAAGGGCATCAGAGGTCGTATGTACAACTGAAACACTGTGTGTATGAGGGAGAAGACCAGGATTTGTAAGAACTAAGACATACTGAAGACAGGATAATTAGATGCAGTGTATAAAATATATAATGGATATAAAATATATGAAAGAATGGGCATCAATTGTTTCCCATAATATTTTCATAGAACATAACATGATTTGAAAAATTGCTCTTTATTAAGAGCAAAGAGGATCGACTTTTACTGGGCTCTATAACCAGAATAATTTATATTGATAAAATTCAGTGACTTTTAAAACATTCAATGACTGTTAAAAATATAATAAAAATATTTAAAATATATGAAAACATGTATAACAGATTTACTAGTATGTTTCAAGAAATGGCGTTTCAAATATCCAATGGGATATTAATCCCCTTGGGATTCTATTTGGTGTATCAAGGGCTTAGGATATGAGCGATATGAGGACCTCTTACTACCATCTGACCACCCTGCCCCTTCCTACACGTCTCAATGGGAACGGGACCTAGGGTCTCCTCTGGAAGATGCTATGTGGCAACAATCCTGGCTCAACACGAAATCTAGCTCACGCTGTGTCAGTATGTTGGAGATCAATTACAAAGTATTATTGCGATGGTACCCGCGAGGATTGCTAAATTCAGACCCCAATCTTCTCCATTGTGCTTCCGAGGATGCCTGGACAAAGGCATCTTCTTTCACATATGGTGGCAGTGCCCCAAAGCTGCTAGGTATTGGGATCGGGTATTTAACATACTCCCATCTTTATTCCAACGCTCCATGAGTAAAGACCCCACCTTCGCCCTTCTTAACTGTAAACCGGTAGGTCTCCCTAGAACCTCATTCAAATTAGGCCTACATATCTTGACGGCAGCCAAACGAGAAATAGCAAAATCATGGTTATCCAACTCGCTCGGCATTTTCAACCTCAAGCGACACGTACATTGGACGATGTCGCATGAAAAGCCGACGGCTCAAAACGAAAACGCTATGCAGAAATTTGAGAAAATATGGTCCACCTGGATTGACATGTTTACACCCCCGGACATCAGCCATCGCCTCCTGACCTTTATGATGGGGGAACACTATATTAGTCTTATAACACCAACCCTCTTCCTGCTCGCAGCCTGACTTTCCTTTTCTTTTCACCCCTCTTTTCCTTCACCGCTCACTGTTCTCCCTTGATCTTCCCCCTCTGTCATCACTTGTACTCCTGCCATATTGTACATCGAAACCTGAAAAACACACTTCTACCACCACGCTGAACTACCGCACACCCTTAATGGGTTACTCTCACCCCCCTAACACCAGGCGTCCAAGGAAGAGGTCTGTGACCTCTGACATCCAACTACTTGTAATAGTTACTGGAAAAGTCATCTGCACACCTGAAAGCGTAAACGTAACCAGTCTGTCAACCCTCTGCGGTAGATATCGCCAAATTCCAGGCTACGATTCATTAATGCAATGATAATACTGTATGTACACTGGAGTACTGTGAATATGCCTTGATTTACCTTGTCACTCTCTTGTATTTTAATTTCAATAAAAAATATATATGGGAAAAAAAACACCCAATTTATTGATAAAATATAGAGATGGGAAGGCCCGGAAAAATTTGGGGGAAAGGTTTTTTCCAAAGCCATTTTTGTGTTTTTTTGGGCCTGGGGGGGGGGCGCGCGGCGTTTTCGCCCAGACTAGACCTTAATGAAAGACTTTATGTAAAGTCTCAAATCATTGCAAGTTCTCTCAGCTGAAGACGAGCAAATTGAAATACATTTCAAGTAAACTGAGCTGAGAATGCATATCTCAGATAAGAGAAATCCTGCCTCCTGGGGCACTGCAAGGAAAGGGTTTCAGTTTAGTTTCTTGTAGGCTCCATCTTGTACCTCGTACAGTGAGTGTTTGTGATGTTTATTTTTGGCCTCTTAGGCCTTAAAGCAGACCTTTTACCCTTTATGGTTAAAAATCACATCAGCATGCAGCTCTGCATGCTGATATGAAATAAGTGCATTACTGGGAAATCTCATCTGCAATCTCACAAGATCTCAGGGAAAGGCATTTTCCCTCCTGAGAATGCGTGTGGTTACATGTCCTAGTCGCATGTTCCAGGAAGTAAAGGGAGAAGGATTAATCTGCCCTTAATTAATCGCTTGCCGGCGGTTTTTTTGTGTGTGTTGGGGGGGTGGGTTCTGCTCGTGCACCCCTGAGCAGAATCCCTCCAGGAATCTAAAAACCGGCATCGGCTGTCGTATACAAGCGATCGCTTGTATGACATCGCACAGTACGCCCCCCACCTCTGCTGCCGCGCCAACCCCTCTGCTGCCGTTTATCCCGGACCGGCACAGTGGCTTCTAGCCCTGAGAACATTTCCCCACTGCTGATCTTTCCTCCTCTCTCTCTAAAGGCAGAAGTGTTATGTATTACATTGCTTCCGCCTTTAGCTGTCATTTCTCTAGCTGCTATAGCCAAAGAAGAAGCCGGTGAAGCAGATCTGTGCCTCATCAGCTTCTTTGGGGGTCCCAAAGTGACATTAGAGACCCCTGATGTCTCCATAAAGAGGACCTTTCATTGTATATTGGCTATCACATAGGGGGCGCATCGGGTGTGCCTATATGTGAAAAAGATTACGCCACACGTCACATCGGAGCAAACGTGGGAGTGTGAGCAATAATTTTGGGGCCATTAATCACAAACACTAAACTGATGCGCGGTAAAACATTTGAAAGTGTCGCCTATGGCCATTTTTAGGCATGGTAATTTTTTGCGGGTGGTTTGCTTTTTTGTTGGTTTTTTTTTGGAAACTTTTTTCGTTCTGTAGTAAAAAATAAAAAAACCCTTGTGGTAATTAAATACCACCAAATTAAAGCGCTGTGTCCTCAAAAATAATGTAAAAGTTATTTCAGTACAGCGTTGCATGATTGAATAAATGTCCGTCAAAGTACCACAGCACTGAATACTGAAAAATGGCCTGGACAGGAAGGGGGATTAACACCCCAGTCAGCAAGTGGTTAAAATGGCCACTGTGAGAAGAATGGAGAGGAAAAGAAAAACAAAGTATGTGAAGAATAACAAACCAGCAATTATCTAAGTATCTGTTTGTTTGTAGATTGCAATTACTAAACCTTTCTAAAGGGGCCTTTTGATATTTTGAAGATATGGGTAAAGGTCCTCTTTAATTGACAGATAAGAAAAGTTACCCTAAGGAGAACTATGGGGAAAAACACTGACCCCATAGTTCTCCTTTTAACCATATGCAATTTGTGATTTATACATTTTATTAATTAACCGCTTCCCGGCCGTCCGTTGTAAAAAAAAACGGCCGGCCGCTTCCTGGATGTAACAAGCCGTGTATATACGGCCTGTTAGCCGCGTGAGCAGGAAAGACAAAATTTGTTAACGTACAAGCGATCCGCCTGCTATAGAGCCGGCAGATGGCTTGTATAAGATGCCGGCCCGTGTGAAAAAGAGAAAAAAACAAATCTAGGAAACACAATTTAAGGTTTCCCAAAAAAATGTTTAAGTTACACATAAAGCATTAAGTCCCCACCCATACATGCATGCAAACATGCGTCAGGTGCACATGCCTGCGAAAAGGACAATTGCGCCGCACATGTTGCATATCGCCGCAAATATCGCAGTGAGAGCAATAATTTTAGGATCATTAATCACTGATAACACTAAACTGATGATCTGTAAAAGCTTTTAAAGCGCCGCCTATGGTCAATTTTGGGTATGGTAGTTTTTTGCAATTTCGCGGGTGCGAGCATTTTTTAAGCTCGACATGTTTGGTGTCTATTTACGCGACATGAC
This sequence comes from Nanorana parkeri, assembly GCF_000935625.1. Classification (NCBI taxonomy): domain Eukaryota; kingdom Metazoa; phylum Chordata; class Amphibia; order Anura; family Dicroglossidae; genus Nanorana; species Nanorana parkeri. Next base: position 488,378 of record NW_017307389.1, read on the forward strand.
CCGGTCTTGTATATTTTACCAAAAAATTGGGTAATAATAATTGTTTCCTAACATAATGTTAAAAAAAATTTCCTAAATAAAGTAAAAAATAAAACCCACGGTGGTGATTAAATAACACCAAAAGAAATCTCTTATCTGTCCCCAAAAAATGGTATAAAATTAATTTCAGTACAGCGTTGCATGACGGAATAAATGTCAGTCTAACTACTGCATTGCTGAATACTGAAAAATGGCCTGGCCAGGAAGGGGGTGTAAACACCTGGTCTTCAAGCGGTTAAAATACATGATTGAAGACAAATAGGACAGCTTAAAAACATTCCAAATACAAAAAGTTATCCCATGTCTTAGCGCCCCCCTGGATCACACAAATACATTTGATATAATCTTGGATTTCCTAAAATTTGCTTTACTCTTTATAATATCAATACTAAAGTGTTTTTTAAGTCATATAATTTCTCTTTGTTTCATGGATTAATGTGTAGTGAGTCCAGGCTCCATGGATTAATAATGTGCAGTGAGTCCAGGCTACATTATAAAATGTATTTGTGTGATCCAAGGGGGCGCTATGCCATGGGATAACTTTTTGTATTTGGAATATGTTTTTAAGCTGTCCTATTTGTCTTCAATCATGTATTTGAATGAATGCACAGATGTCCTCCAATGGTGTAATCAGACCAGCAGTGAGCGATTGGAGCTGAGGGCCCCCTCCCCAGGTTAAGAACGGAATTGCCTGATTTGACCTTTTGTTGGGGGTCTATCAATAAGGTGAGCTCCCCTATAGCTGGTGTGGTTCATTTGGTGAAGGAACAAGAATATTCATCACTATTGCTATATATGGATATTTTTAGAGTTATGAAAATGTAAAGACTTTATACCTGATTGATTTTTATTCACTGACATTTGTTTGAGTCACTGATATTTTTTTTTATTGCTCTTTGTTGTACCTCAGCACATTTAGTTATTCATATGCTGTGGTTATGTTGCTGAGAGGAGTTGCACAATGTACAAAAGATGTATGCTTTCATATATTATACTAACATTAGGTCATGGGTAATAATAATCCCACACGTTTCTCTACGTGATGTACAATAAAACCCAACATTATAGGGATATTTAACTACTGGAGTAGTGTGTTTGTTGTTTTTCTTTCTATTTTTAATAATTGAAGGGCATTTGTGTAAGAATATATTTTGGTTTGGAGTTCAACAGTTGCTAAGCTCTAAAATCTTGATGAAGATTCACTCTTCCATAATTCTGAATCTGAATTCAGATATTAAGCTTTTGGCGAAAGTATTGGCCAATAGGCTGTCGAGGACTATAGCTAAGATTATACACGTGGATCAATCTGGATTTATTCCTGCGAGATCGACGGCGATAAACATCAGAAGGCTGTTTCTTAATATGCAGGTCCCAGTCGATAACCCAGGTAGTAGGATTATTTTATCACTGGATGCAGCCAAGGCATTCGATACAGTCGAGTGGTCATACCTATGGACTGTATTGGGCAGACATTCATTAAGTGGGTTCAGTTAATGTACCATGCACCTAAGGCACACATACGCCTAAATAATTGCTGTTCAAAATCCTTTGCTTTGTACAGAGGGACGAGACAGGGGTGCCCACTATCGCCGATGCTTTTTGCCTTAGCAATGGAACCATTGGTGATAGCAATAAGACAGGCTAGAGATATAGTAGGGTTTCGCATGGGGTGAAAGGGAAGATAAGATAGCGCTATACGCAGATGACGCACTTTTATTTTTTGGGGAAACAGGGTATTCCCTTCCGGCATTAATGTCCTTAATTACACAGTTTGGGATATACTCCGGGATTAAAATCAATTGGTAAAAGTCGGTGATGTTACCCCCTAGACCCTATGGCATATCAAATTCCGGTAAATGCCTCCCAAATTCAAGTAGTAGAAAATTTAAATATCTGGGGGTAGTGATATTAGCACGAGCCACGGACTATATTACTCTAAATCTATGCAGTAACGGCTCAAGATTAAAACAAAAATGTAACAGTTGGAATAAGCTTCCACTCACGGTGATCGGAAGAGCTAATTTAATTAAAATTATATGGTGCCCGCAATTATTATATATATATTACATAATTCCCCTATATGGATAACAATGCAATGGTTCATTAAAATAGACACAATATATAGGAATTTAATATGGGAAAAAAAACATCCCCGAATAGCATTAACAACTTTGCAGTTACCGAATGATGGGGGGGGAATTGCCATTCCCCACCCAAGAATGTACTTTTTAGCAGCACAATTATAACAAATGGCGGGATGGGGGGGAAAAATATGGGAAGATCCGGTCCAGGCAATTATACTTTCGGTATTCTCTAGATACTCTTATTATATCACAGTTAGAAGCTGTTACATGTAAGTATTATTTCTACATGGTCGGTATATTGTACATTTTCATTGATGGCCAGGGTATGGAAAGTTATGAAGGAGGTCATGGGATATGAGGGGTGTACTGTACTTCCCTTACACCTATTTGGTACAATCTGGAATTGATAGAATTGGCAGACTTTGATACCTGTATGGATAAAGGTTTACAATGTTAAACAATTGATGGAAGGTGATGACATGAAGACATTTCGAACTTTGAGGGAAGAGTTTGGTATCCCCAATTCTCATTTCTTTAAATTTTTGCAATTACGACATGCCTTAGAGATGTAGTAGGGAGTGTTTTTTGTTTTTTTCTTCATAATACGGGAGTAAACACCTAAATAATATACAAAATGAATTAATATGAAACACTAAATACGGAGGTAGAAAATATCACGATATAAATGGGGAGTGTAAAGGGAGTTAGGCTATGTGGGAAGCTAATCTAAGATTTGGTAAATATAATATGAAGATCGTTCAGGGTTGACCATGAAATGTAAATGTTAAAAATATGGACTAAGTTGTGAAAATAGCAGTGTCTTAAATGTGAGTTGCATGTATGTGGATGTATAATCATGTTGTAAATTACATTATGTGGTTGTAAATTATTATTGCTAATTGTCAAAAGAAATTCATAAAAAGGAATTAATAAAAAAAAAGATTCACTCTTCCTGGTTTCTTTTTCTATATTTGCTGTAGGCAAATGGAATAAAATGGATTGTAATAGGAGATGACAACTATGGAGAGGGCTCTAGCAGAGAGCATGCTGCCCTTGAACCACGGCACTTGGGTGGCAGAGCCATCATTACAAAGAGCTTTGCAAGAATTCATGGTGAGTTGGACTCGAATTGATCTCTGGTTCTAGGAAGCTTTGACAAACTATTATAAATAGGGATGCACAGATACTGGTTTTTCAGTATAGAGTATGAGTACCGCTATTTTTTTTTTTGGTACTTGACGATACAGAGCACCTTGTCACCAGATCATCAGGAAGTTGGGCGGCGGATCATGGCCTGTTGCCCGGCTTCCTGATTGCCTGTGAAGCTGGTGTTCTAGCGAAAGATCACTGGCTTCAGAGGCTGCCTAGCTTCCTGACCAATCAGGAAGCCGGGTGGCGAGTCATGATCTGCCTCCCGGCTTCCTGATTGGTTAGGAAGCTGGAATTACTTGTTCCTGGGCAGCCTGGCTTCCTGGCCAATCGGGGAGGCGGGTCATTACGTGATTTCTGATTGGTTAGAAAGCCAGGCTGCTTAGCAACACGTGAAGCCAGCTTCCAATAAAGGAAGCCGGGACACACGTTATGACCCGCCTCCCGGCAGTTTTAAAGCTCGACATGTTTGGTGTCTATATACCCGACTTGACCCCCATCTTTTATATTTTACCAAAAATTTGGGTAATACTGTTTCATAACATAATGTAGGGAAAACTGTTTTGTATTTTGTTTTCAATATTTTTGGTAATTCTTTTGTTGTATAGTAAAAAATAACCCCAGTGGTGATTTAAATACCACCAAAATAAAGCTTTTGTGTCCCCAAAAATGACCAATTCCATTTTAGTACAGCGTTGCATAACTGAATAAATGTCAGCACTGAATACTGAAAAATACCCTGGCCAGGAGGGGGGTTTAACGCCCCATGGTTTAAAGAGGTTTCTGCCTGAAACCATGATCTGGTAAAGAAATTAAGTTTGTTCTAGTTCTGAGTCTTCCTACCTGAACTTGCAATACAACAGCCAGCTTCCAGTACACACTTCTTTGAAGTAGAACTGCTCTTTGGCATGGATGATTTGTCATCCTGAAACTTTCATATATGTGAGAAACCTGTGCTTTTTCCATATAGAGGCTGGCGCAGACATTTGAATTACCACTTCAAGATAACTTTTTAATTCATGGTTCTCAAGAGGGAGGGATGGTTCAGATATAGTACCCATTAACCATAAAGCTTATTTGATTTAAATGTTTTTTAACTTAGAAACCAACCTAAAGAAACAAGGACTGCTGCCTCTCACCTTTTCTGACGCAGCTGACTATGAGAAAATTCACCCCGAGGACAAGATTGCACTTGCTGGTCTGAAGGACCTGGCACCAGGGATGGTAATTTTCACAAAACTTGGTCTTAAACATGAACACCCAATGACCGCATTAGTAGTTAAATGTTGCCTTATAAAAGAGAAGTCTTGATGAAAATGACACAATAGACACCTCTGCAGTGGATATTTGTTATGGGGGACAAAGTTTTGGGCACATTCTTTGTCTTGGTGACCACATCTGCATTATTAGAATGTATATACAGAGTGGGGCAACACCAAGATATAATCAGTAAGGGATGTAGCCCTACGGTCCAATTATCAGTAATTACCTACTGCCTAATTTTTAAGAAGTTTACACGATTTAGTTTTGACACGTTTTATACTATATGAATATTGGACTAGAAATACTGTATATGCCCAAACAAGTAATTTTGTTTAGTAGAGGAAGTATCTTAGAGGTATGCAAGAATTGTTTTTGTTTTTTTTTGGGGTGCTGGGGGGTGATATTCCTGTTTTGTCACTAGCGTTCTTGTTTCTGTGCATTAGTTATTTTTTGCCATTAATATGTTTGTCTTTTTTCTCCTCCCTTTCTGCAGCCTGTCAAATGCATCATTACCCATCAGAATGGTAGCCAAGAGACAATCTACTTAAATCACACCTTTAATGAGACACAGATTGAATGGTTCCAAGCTGGCAGCGCTCTCAATCGCATGAAAGAGCTTTTGAACTAGACACACATCTGACCCTTTCTTGACATTTTACATAGACTTACTTCCCAAACTGATTGACCATTCTGATGTATTAATTGCATACATCTGCAGCAGTTAAAACAATGTTCACCAACATTTTCACTAAGCGAGTTATCTGTTCAACCATTTTTTTTTCTTTAGAAATCATTTATCATTATGTCAAGTCTCAGTACTTTTATGTCTGGTTTATTTATTGCCAGTTTCATGTCAGATTGATCTTGAAATTAAATCTTTGAAATGGTTACAAAGTACCATGCTTTATTAAACAAATATATTTTACCTGACAACACTTGTCAAAATAAAAGCAAAACATCTGGGATTTAAATGTTTTTTGTTTAGTGGTTCACATCCTGCCTGGACTTTAGGCAGCAGTTCTAAGGGCTTTTAAACTAATTCCACTAGAAAGCAAGAGTAAAAACCTCGACAATCACCCCGCTGCCATGAACATAGTACATACATCCAAGGTAGAGAAAGGGTTAAATAAACCCCGTCACCGGGCAATCCATTTTGAAAAATAAATATTCCCATAAGTTTATATGTGTGTTTAACTTCCTTGTGCATGTTGTGTACAGGGGTGTGGAATTCCTATCGCCCGACGCCCGGGACATGCAGTTTCGGGTGCCGGGCGAGTAGTTTTAAAGTACATTCAGCCCGGCTCCGGACAAGCAGAGCTGAATGTACATTGTGGAGCCGCCGCGATCGTTTCTGCCGGCACCCCCGCCGCAGTTTTCGGGGTCGCCCGCTCTTCCCGGGGACCCCGAAAACTAAGGCACAACGGCTCAGCCATAGAGCCCATAGAGCAGACGAAAAACGTCTGCTCTACGGGCTCTCTGTGTGTTCTCTGAGACCGTGGCGCTGTAATCACAGCGCCACCTGTCTCGGCTGTCAGAACAGCTGTTCTGTGTAGTTCCTGTTTTGGAGGGCAGGTTCCATAAAGAGAACCTGTCACCTCCAAACTATCACATAAGGGATTTTAATCTCCTATGTAATAGGAAGAACATTAAGGGGAAAAAGTAAATAAATAAAAAGTTTAAAGAAAAATTAAAAAGTTAAAAAAATAAAATATATAAAGATTTAAAAAATGAAAAAGTAAAAAAAAAAATGAAACCCTGCTGCCTCCACCATCTGCATGCAAATAAACGCATGCGTAGGACATTCTGCATGTGCTTTGAGATTGCAGCTGCCATTCCATGGTGGTAGCCAGAATTCTCTTGCACACACATAATGTGCATTAAAGGTTAAGTTCATTTTCCCAGGTAATATGAAAAAATAAAAATTACCCGATTAAAATCTGGCCCTGTCTCTCCCAAACCGCCACCCCCCTGGCTATACTTACGTTGCGGCGAACAATCCCTCCCCTCCGCCAGTATGGGTGTACTATCTGTCCCCCGTACTGCTGTCCAGCGCAGTCCTCCCCTATGCATTTTGAATTTCGCTCGCAAATTGCAAGCACTCATTGGTCAACGTGGTCAGATGACTGCGCTGACCAGTGAGAAGCGCTATTTAGCACAGTAAAATATGTTTTGATTAGGGATGCACCGATACTAGTATCAGTGCCGATACCGAGTATTTGGGCAAGTACTCGTACTCACCCAAATGCTCCGATACCTTCCCCGATAGTGGAACTTACGGCCAGATGAAAATATCCAAGTCAAATTTCCTAGCAATTTCAAAAACAAACTGCATGTGAATAAAACATTTTCTGGAGAGGAAAAGGCAATACAATAATACTTGGTGAAAGTGCAAGCTGCAGATAGGCAAAGGGCAAATATTATAAATATGGTGGAAGTTGTCTGACATTACCTTCCCTCTTCATCTTTAGATTAATGTTGGACAAAATCCCTAGTATTAAACTCATCAAAAACTAAAGAGCAGGGTCAGAATTTGCCCTTCACAACAATCAGTAGTTCAACAGTCATCCTCCAGGACAGCCAATGAGTATGTTCCGCCTGCCTACAACAGGAAACACATAATGCACATTAGATTTAAAAAAACACTTCCTGATACCCTAACTCCAGTTTTTTTGTTTGTGCGTTTCCTCCGGCTACCCAGGAACATAATGTTTATATTTTTGTGGGCCATTTTGGAAGCAGGGCCTCTCCCTGATATGCATGGGGACCTACCCCAGGGACAGAGACCTGCTGCAGCGCATACAGGGGTTCCCCGCCAGACCCCCATCCGATTGTTCACACCATGGTTCCTCTTCATAATCGGAGGACAACAATCATCCTCGGTGTGAGAGGCTCCAGACGGGGGCCCCTTAGGGTGCAGTCGGTGGCTGGTGAGGCCTATTGTGTACCCCGTGATCAGTGCAGCAGCACTTGAGGTGGTCATCTCGGTACGGTTGCTGGCCGGATGTTTTGGGGGCCTGAGCACAACGTGTAGTTGCTTGAAGAACGCGACTGCCTTGGTGAGGAGGGCCTGCGGGCTGTAGTACTCGCCGGGGGACCACGGAGCCTGAATTGTGGAGGGAGATTGGGTCAGGCCTGGGTTACCTCCCCGTCTGAAGGGAATCCCCAGTAGTCTCTTGCTCCCCCTCCTCGGGGGAAACATGGGTCTGTGGCAGTTTGCTTACTGGTCGGATGGGGCCTCCTGCATGTCGGGCGCCAGTTTCAGTGGTCGAGAGGGAGGCTCTGGTCAGGTGATCCCCAGGGAGGAAGGGACGTCACGTATACTCAGTGACGTACTTCGGTGCACCGGTTCCGGAAAGCAGGACACGCCCACCACTTGACTACGCAAGGTGGTGTGAGTATGGAGCAGTTTGCGCAGTATCAGGTGTGGTTGAGTAGGAGCCCAAATGCAGGGAGACTCACCAGTACTAAAGGTACCTCTACCAGTAGACTGGTATAAACGCACAATCTCTTACGCAGTGATGACCAGCACAGGTTAAGTCCATGAACACCGTAGCCAAATAATCCAAATTTGTAATCGAAACAGGAGTCGGGACAGGCAGCCAAGAATCAGGGTCAGATAACAAAGCCAAGGGTCAAGACACAGGAAAGCAGCAGGATAATAACGTCAGACACTACAAATGACAAAGCTCTGCAATAACCAAGCACGGACTGATTTAGATTGAATTGAATGTATACCGGTTGGTGCTCTGCTGATGTCACGACTGGAGGCGGACCACTGTAGAGACTTGCTTGGAGAAATGCACGCTGTCTCTTTAGGAGGTGGTTCAGTGTGCTCACACAGGATCTAGTAAGTCTACACAGGTGGCTAGGTACTGAGCAGCAGCCACTGGAGCCAGAGACCATAGGAGACACACTGACTGCTCACTCTGGCTGACAGATTACACAGCCAAGGATAGGACCACGAGAGGCCTGGGAATGCTACGTAAGTTCTTACACTCGGAGAGCTGTGGCAAACCACTTGGCTCAACTACAGAAGGCTACCATTGCACACCTAAGGCTGATGGGCCACATACAGTTGGCTGGGACATCGGGAGTGTGCCAGAAGCAAGGTCAGCAGATTAAGCGAGATGACCTCTGATGCAGCATCTCAAGCTGCCTTCCAGATCTGGGAGAACATGGCACTGGCGCTAAGGTAGGCAAATCTTTATTTGGGAAACTCCCCTACTTATACCCTGCTTGTATTGGGGGCCTGTGTAGACAGGACAGGTCAATGCTGGATGCGGAGGGGCACTGGTTGATTACATGCTTTTTGTCTTGCCCAGGTCAAGGCCTCGGAGGAAAAGCCCCTTGCTGAAGCCGGTTGCTCCCGCTCAAAGGGTCGAAAATGCTCCTCTAGCAACAAGATGTAGTCTTCCCAAACCCTTATGCAAAGGATGTTTAGAGAAATTGGTTACCAAAGAATATGTGGGAATGTTTAAGGGTATTATAGACTGAGGGAAGAAATGGTCTCTACGTTTCAATCATTCAGAATTCTGTAGGACCAAATTCAGGGCTCCCAAACATCCCGGAGCCATCTGGGGAAGTTAGCACAGTAGATTATGCTGTCAGCAAGCAGGTACCCAGTGAGTCTTCAGATTCCTAGATAGATTCAGTGGACCAGGCAGCAGATAGATCAGAGGAGGAGGAACAGCAAGTTAAGTTGGCTAAGTATCTATCTATTTCCTTCCTTGGAGATGGTGAATTGTTAAAAGCTATTTGGAATACTTTTGGTATTAAAGAGGAGTCAGCGGAGCTCTGTCCATGACAGGTTGTACAAAGGGCTCCAGACCAGGGAAAGGCGCACTTTTCCAGTCCACAATTCTCTGAGTTGATTCAAACGGAATGGGAACACCCAGAGAAAATCATTTTCTTTTCATCCAGTCATAAGCGGAGATTTCCCTTTGCAGAAGAGGATTCGGGTATTGTTATGTCCCAAACTGAATGCCTCTTTCTCAAAGATCTCCAAGCATTCGGATTTGTCTTTTGAGAACATGGGGGCTTTGAAAGATCTGAGTCTTTGCTCAGGAAAGGATGGGAAGCGGCCAGTGCTGGATTTAAACCAGGACTGGCCATTACCTGCGTAGCCAGAACTTTAAGTGTGTGGCTGGCACACCTGGAGAATGGCACCATCAGCGAACACATTTTGGGGTCCCTCCCAGTGCTGAGCAAAGCAGTAGCATACATTGCTGATGCTTAGGCCGAGTCGGTCAGGTACTTTGCAAGAACCACAGCATTAATCGACTCCTCCAGGAGAGCATTATGGCTAAAAACGTGGCCTGGAGACGCGGCATCCAAATCCAAATTGTGTGGGCTGCCATTCAGGGGAGAATTGCTCTTTGGCCAGGCGTTAGAAGCGGTCTTGGATAGGTCAGCTGATAGGAAAAAAAGGTATTCCGCTTCCCCAAAAGCAGTGGAAAAGGGCCAAAATTTCAGGAAGGGGAGGAAACCGGAGCAATCCAAGGCTGGGCTTTTAAGAAGGGAAACGAAACCAAAGGCAATTTCTCTTTAACACACCCCTCCCCCCCTCAACAAGCACTAAAATCACAATGACCAGTTACTCTGAGTTCCCGAATAAACTTGTCCGTCAGGGTTTCCCAGAGTGGAAGAAATTCCCTCAATCTTCCTCCCACTCTGTCAGGTTACAAAATAGAGTTAACAGAACGCCCCCATCCAGGTTTCTGATTACTACGGTGTCCAGGGCCCAGACAAAAGCGGGTGCAGTGAGAATCTCTACAGGGGCTGTCGGAGCAGGAAGTCATTGCTCTAGTCCCTTCTCAAGAGGGGAGGGGGTTTTATTCTCATAATTGTAGAAGAGTGAAACCCTTGGGGAAATGCAGGGTGACCCTAAACCTGAAACCACTAAACAGAGTGGTGAGGTACAAAAAAATTAGTATGGAGTCGATATTTTCAGTAAAGGAATTGCTTCCTGGCTCCTGGGTCATTCCTAGCTACAGTCGATCTCGGGGATGCTTATCTGCATGTTCTGATAAGGAAATCTTCAAAAAGGTTTGCTGTCTGAAGGACAGTGCCCTGTACTGTCTGTCTTCCTCTCCAAGGATCCTTAACAAAGTGCTTGCGGAAGCTCTCGCTCCCCTGAGGTCTCTGAGTGGGTATTGGTCCGTGTATGGACTACCTTTTATTTTTTGCCCCTTTTAGAGAGCATTCTCCAGCAGAAGCTGACTTTAGCAATAAAGCACTTTGCGAGTCTTGGATGGCTTTTGAACAGAGAAATCACAGCTCGTTCCCTCAGACAATGCTGACCAGAGAAACGATGAGACTTTGATGTAATTAGCCCAACCACTCATCATTGACCTGAAAGAGACCCTGCTTGTCAGAGGATCTGGACAAAGGTTTGCCAGACCGATTCGATCAAACAATCTCTGCTCTGGTGGACGGTCAGTCAGAATCTCTTGGGAGGAAAGCTGTGGTCCCAACCAGAACTGCTAAGTCACTGCAGATGCCAGCGTCTGAGGGTGGAAAGCCCACTGATCCCCAGAACACTGTCAGATGTGCCCTAGGCAGACTTGGAAGGACAAGTTTTCAGAATTGAGAGAGTTGAAGGGGACAGGTCTGTCTCTTTTCTACATGATTTCCCGCTAGAACCTGATGAAAATGGCAGTGCTTTCAGACAACTCCACTGCAGTGGCGTACATAAACAGAAGCACACGTCTACTGGCCTGATGACACTGGTAGCAGAGATCCTCTCATGGGCATAAAGCGCGACTTTGCACATCCCTGGAGATTCCAGTTGGCCTATGCGTTTCCTCTGCTACACTTGATTCTGAAAGTTATTAGGAAGTTGGAAAAGGAGAGAACGATGTTAATCCTGATAGTTCTGTCTTGGCCAAAAAGGCCTTGTTCTTTCGTGCTCATTTCTAGAAGAGCCATGAACCCTCTGCTTCTCTTGCCAAAAGAGGACCTGTTGGTACAGGGGACAGTACAGCACCCACAAGTTCAGGCTTTGAAGTTTACGGTCTGGCTTCTGAGAGGGGCATGTTGATCAGTAAGGGGTTGTCCACGAAGGTGGTTTCAACTCTGTGGTAAATAGCGGAAGTAGACTCCTTCCTACTGTTTAATAAAGTGTGGAAAGTGTTTTCAACCTGGTACAACCAGCAGGGTAGAACAGGGTCTGACATTGTACCGCTGGTGTTGGACGTCCTTCAGGAGGGTCTGGAAAATAATCTGGCAGCATGCTGATCAAGTAGCAGCACTCAAATTTCGTAGATGTTAGATTAGCTGAAGAACCACTCATCGAAAGATTCATGAGAGATGTGGGTAGGATTAACGTGGGTAGGAAGAACGTTTCAAATTGGGACTTGTCTGTTGTGCTTCAGGGGTTCCTCAAACCACCCTTTGAGCCGCTGTGGGAATGTGCGCTCAGAGAGCTTACTCTAGAAACTATTCTGGTGGCATTAGTTTCTGCCAGGAGGGTAAGTGAGATACAGGTGCAATTTTGGATCCGTACTGCACCATTCTGACAGATAAAATTATGCTAAGACCAGACCCAGCTTTTTCTGCCAGAGGTGTCATCTAGCTTTCATATGACTCAGGAGGTGGTTATCCTCTCCTTTGCCACTAACCCGACTAATGACAGAGAACGTAAATGGCAGGGTATTGATGTGAAATGGTGCCTTCTAGAATATTAAATAGTCACAAAACTCTGGAGACAATCTAGTAACCTTATTTTTCTTTTTGTCCAAAGAAAAGTAACGAGCAACAAAAAGCACCACAGCTAGATCAAGACCACCATAGTGGAAACATACAAAGCGGAGGACAAAACCTTACCAGGTGATTCCATGGCACACTCAAAGAGAGTCTAGGCGACTTCTTGGGCGGAAAGAGCAGGGGCTACTCCAGACCAGATCTGCAAAGCAGCCACTTGGTCCTGCTTCCAGACCTTCAGGCATTACAGAATCGATATACTGGCACAGCAGGACCAAGTGTTTCACAGTAAGGTCCTGCAAGCTGTAGTCTCACCCTAACTAGGTGAGCTTAGTCTTCACTGATCCTCTCATTGGTTGTCCTGGAAGATGACTGGGGAAAACACAAGTTAATTACCTGGTAACTGTTTCCAAGAATCTTCCAGGACAGCAGGTTCCCTCCCTGTAAAATCTATTTATAGTATCCTATGTAGGGTGTTAAAAGGAGAAGTTACAGTACTTGAAGTTTACACATTCTTTTGCCTTCGGTCCTAGAAGTTACGAAGTTGGGGTAGCAAGAAGTTTCTTTTTTTTTTAATCTAATGTGGATGATGTGTTTCCTGTTGCAGGCAGGCGGAGGCTTCTCTCATTGGCTGCCCTGGAAGATTCCTGGAAACAGAGTTACCAGGTAACTAAATTGTTTATTTTCTATCATCCTTTGAGGGACACAGCTCTGAAGAATTATTGCGTAGGGTTATGCTGCTGCCTACAGAAGAAATGGACACTAGGCAAAAAAATAATGGCATGCCCATTTAAGGCTATAACCCCTCCCACCAGACACTTGCCAGTTTAGCTTAGTGGTCTCAGGAGAATATTGTCTCCTTCTACTCGGATATTTTGTTGATATCAGAAATCCTCCAAATTCAACAGCTGCTAGTAGAATTATGCTAGATAATTTAAAGACTCCATGATTTTGAAAAGGTAACCCTTGCAGTAGGGCTACCCCCACACCAAGGGTTAACTGCTTGTTTTGGTCTACGGACTCAAATTAAGTATATCTGATCCTCGATCCCGTCTGGGTGCTAGACAAGTCCCTGCAAGCCTTTCTCCCCGGGCTCTGGCAATCTAAGGACCGGTGAGATCATCGCATCCAACAAGTCTCTTAGTCATGAAGACCCCCGAGGGACAAGGCAGATGCATGTTGGGATTTGTAGTTTTGGCACAGCTGGAGTGCCAAGGTTTGCCACCACGGCCCTAGACCAAAACAAGCAGTTAACCTTTGCAGTGTGAGGGTAGCCCAACTGCCAGGATTAGCTTTGGAAAATCCTGACACACTTTAAAATCCCTTAAGTTTCTCTAGTCTGGCAACAATACTGGTAGATTTATGCCTTATAAATTAAGAAATCCTCAAAGTTTCTCCAGTCCTCCAGGTTATAATATTGATTATGACATGTGTTTTACGATTTTAATTATCTCAGTATCCTATAATTTATAGTAACTCCAATAACATATTGTATTTAGGTTATCTACCTACTACTCAAGTAATCAACTCAATTGATTATTATAAACCTAAATAATATAAAAACACATCAACCAGAGTCCTTTAGAGACTAGATAGTATTTTGGTTCACAATAAAATAATCTGCAATCATCACAGGCTATTAACCCCTTCATGACTAGTGACGTACAGTGTACGCCACTGACATCGGGCCCATTAAAACAGACTCCCGGCGACTTTTGCCTGATGGAACTCTGTTTACACCTGTAAAGCCGACTGTTGGCCTTACAGTAAAAGTGATTTTGGCGGCTCTGCATGTATCACGGCGGCTCCGCCAGGTTCTCAGTGTGTAATGACAGTTCAGCATCTCCTGGTTACCTAGTAACCAGGGGACGCTGGACTGTCATGAGAGCTTGTCGGAGCCGGCTTTGATATGACAGCTGGTCCCGTCCAGTAGAAAACAGTTGGGCGGAGCTAGCTGTCACTGCTAACTCCGCCCAATCATTTTCTCATTTTTCTCTACTTTTTCTATTCTGCTCGGTACCACAGAGGAACTGAGCAGAATAGAATAGCTGAGCCGAAGGGCGCTCTCCGGCATTCGGCTATTCACTCACTGCTGTTTGGGCCCTATGAGTATAGTCCGAACAGCAACGAGTAGCCTGCCGGAGGTTCGGCTAAGCCGATCCAGATGTTGGATTAGCTGAGTCAAACTCCTTCTGCCCTTCGGCCAACCCGAACCCAGCCGCAGCAAGCCGTTGTACGGCTGATTTCAGTCGGTGTACGGCTGAAATCAGCTTTACAAGCCTGAAGTGAATAGCCGAACGGCATTCGGCTCACTTAACTTCGGGTTGGTTATTCACACGGCTGCCTTCGGCAGCTTTGTGAATAGCCCCCTATGTGTAATTCCAAAAGATGTCACCAGCACTCCAAAAGTAGATTCAATATATTCTAATGACAACGGTCATTCAAAATCACAAGTACTTTCGGGGCCACATTAGGTCCCCGTCATCAGGCTCAGAATCAGGCTAACCCCCTATGTGTCCCCAGTTATTTACAAACACTGGAGTGATCACTCCGGTGTTTGTGCTGCACAGAGGATCGGTAAATATCAATGATACTTATCGATCCCCCGCTCGGCCGCTGTCATCTGGAAACTGACAGGATGACAGCGGCTCCGTTCTCCTCACCGCTCAGCCATCCTGAAACTTGTGGCTTCTCCCCGCCAGCTGACGCTTGCTCCTCCGCCCCACCCCCCAACCCTGGAGATTTTTTTTTAACCCCGTTGCCACAGCCCCTACAAGCGGGGGTCAGCAGCGGGGATCCATGGAGTCACAGATCCCTGCCTGGAGCGGCTCCAGGCAGGGATGAGAGGCTCCAGATGCCGGCAACTTTTCCCATTGATTTGATTTTCAACTGCTGCGTTGCTAGCGTTTGTAAAAGACCCCCCAAACCATATATTTTCTGAAAGCGCAGGCCCGGTAGAATAAAAAGATGGTGATACTAAATTTGTAGGCCCTGCGATAATTGCGCAAATGTTTCTCAAATTAATATTAAACCGATAAAAATACACAATTCAATTGATAAAACACACTAAAATCAGTATCAGCGCACAAAAAATAATAATTTTCTGACTAAATCTAAAAGATAAAACTGTATTGAGTTAATAAATAACAAATATTTGCAAATTTGAAATTGCGCCTTTTTGCGAAAAGGTAAAAAAATTACGGTACGCAAAACTGTAAATAAGCAACTTATGTTAAAAAAAAATGTCACGCTGTGTTGGTGTTTGTGTTGTGATAAAATGATACAGGCGTATATTTATTGCAACACAAAGATCACAACGCATGGCAATGCGTCACAAAGCTTTGCCATGCGCTGCCACAGTTAATTTTATTTTTTTGAAAGAAAAAAATACAATAAAAAGTCATGCACTGCGATGCGTTCTAACAACGCACTGCAGCGCATGTACGGCCGGCAGCAGCGGTGCCGGCGGGGGGGGGGAAATATTTTTGATGATGGCAGTCATCAGCGGCTTGTCAGCCGCTGATGACCGCTATTAATTTGAAGGGGACAGTCCGGGGAACAGTTCTACTATAAGCTCATGGTCGCTAAAGCGACCATGAGCTTATAGTAGAACTGTAAATGCCAGGTCCGTACGGCATACTGAGCTGGCCAGCCAGAAGCACTTTTGTACCTCCGTATGCCATACGTCCTTGGCAGCGAAAGGGTTAAATGCTCATTGAAAATTGTTGCAAACCCATAAGGGGATTCTTTATTCATGGGTTTTAAGAGGGAGGTTACAGTTCTTACAATAAAGATAACTGGCATGTCGTCATTTCCCATAGTAACCCTAAGCATCAAAGTTGTAGGGGGACCTGTAGAGAAAGCAGTCAAATATTGAATTGAAAAGAAATTAGAAGAGTCAAGTGTAAGGATTGAGTAGGTGGTTAAAGGAGGGAAGGGTGAGGAAAGTAGGGAATGTGTGGGTCAGGAGTGGAAGGAGGGAGATTGGTAAGCGGGAAAAGCAGTATCCAAGTTGTAAGGTAAGGTGTGCCCGAAAATGGGGACTAGTCTGATGTAGCAGAACAGAAGTTCATGCATTGGTCTAAGTGTTTCAATTTGTTAAAAGTCATCAGTACTGGTAAAATAGGACCAGCAGGCCCACAGTGTTCGGAAGCTATCCAGAGCATCCTGTTTGGTTGCAAGGAGTTTCTCCAGCTCATGTACATGCTCAACTTGTACCAGCCATTCCCATACAGTGGGTATGTTCTTGCCTTCAGTAATGGGGAATTATTGTACGTGCAGCATTAATGAGATGTTCGTGTAGTGATTTATAAGTGGAAAGGAGGATTCAGGTTTCCAATGTAAGAGAGAAACCTTGTAAATTTGTGCCAGTGCTTTTTTTTTTATCACGTTATGCACTTGATGCCAAAAAGGTTGGATGGGTGGGCAGGACCAGAAAATGTGGGAAGTGTGCCATCCCTGTCATGACATCTCCAACAAGTTGGCGGTAGAGCAGGGTATATACAATGTAATAAATGGGGAGTCCTATATCAGAATGAGGAGCCCTATATCAAAATGTCAAGCGTTTAAAATTAGTTTCTTGCTTTTGATCGTACACTTGGACAGCTGTGCAAATGTCTGGCCAAGCACATTCAGTTATGTTAATGTTACGTGTTAGTTCCCATTTGTTGCGTAAAATAGGGAAATGTGTGATGTTGGTATCTCTGATCAGGGCGTACAACCACTATATCAGGTGCATGGATGGGCCCACTCCGCAGCAAATCTTTTCAAACGGTGTTAGATTTTTGGAAAATTTAGACCTACAATCAGGTGGCATTAAGTGGTGTTGCACTTGGAAATAGATCCACCAAGGAACAGATCCATGACGTGCAAGTCCCAAAAGATCACTTTTGGATAGAAAGGTTTGTGACCTAAAGAAGAGCTTCGCCCTAAGGGGAAGTTCAGCAGTCCAACAAGCTAGAACCGAGACTTTCCACCAGGTGTCACAAAATAATTCCTGTGTTAGAGGTACCATGGGGCTGTGTAATGAGGTAAGAACATTGCTATGTCACAATGACCGATAGAAAAGATGACCGATGGAAAATGACAGAAAATGACAGATAGAAAAGATCTCCAAGCTAGCACCTATAAGAGAATGATTCCATACTACAGTTGGCCAAAGCGTGTCTCTGAGCCATACCAAGTATGATAATTTAGTGTCTGTGTGGAGAGCCAATGTATTATCCTGGAGAGAGGCGTAGCTTTATAGTACGTATACATGTCCGGAATATCTAAGCCTCCGCTGCACTTGGGCGCTTTAGAGACTCCCGAACCCGGTGGTGGACGTAGGGTGATAACCCGTGGGGCTGCCTGGGGCATTCCAGATGGAATAAAGGGCTATAGCGAGACATTCAGGCCATGGTTTCCGAGTATTGGCCATGATTTTTTTTAGATCTTTGCAAAAATCTGACCCTATTCCCATCAAAGAAAAAGTAGTTGTGGTGGTCTTCGACGTGATTCCCTACTAGGTTATAAAATTGATTGGAAGTTGACAGATTAGAATGGTTAGTAAAAGTTGGAAAATTGTCATGGATTCAGCATGGTGCATCGTCTCCAGGTTAGGTTACACTCTTAGGTAGGGAGATGAAGCTGGAGAGAGCAGAGTTGAGTTAATTGCATTGGTGACAGCAGAGACATCTGGGGGGGGGAGAAACTACAACAGATCCAGTCGTGGTAGATCCAGCCTGCTTCAGCGGAGTCAGCCCAGAAACAAACGCCCAAACAATAAAAAAAAAATGTAAAACACCACTAAAAGTACACTCTCTACCAATCAATGTCTGGGTGGGTCTGTCTGAGACAGTAAACAATGCAAGGATAGTTTCTTCTCACCCAAGCATTGAAATGCTAACTTGCCCAGTTTCAAGGCAACTTTAGATTCATTTACAAAAAAAACAAGATTTAACATTACAAAAAGGTCCCCTATACAGGTTTCTAGGGAAAGAAAAGTTAAGTTAATTTCAGTCTTCCATTTTTCCTGCAAAATACAAACCGTAAAATGGTTTAGAAAGATCTCAACCATATCTCTTCATTCCCCCTTCTCTGGTACACAAAATTTGGGACTCGGAGCTGTTCCCATAACTGATCTCATTCCTCCCTAAGCTTAGTATTTTCCCATTTCAACAGTTCATGTTGGGATTTAAAATCTGTTCCTTGAGTCCAGGACCATGGCTGTCCGTGGCTTCTATGCCTTTGCAAAGAACCATGTCTAGGACCATTACCCCACCTTGCTGAATAAACCACTTTACTTCTAGGTGTGGTTCTGGGATACTTAGAATATCTGTGTATGTTGCCCTTAACTACAGCACAGTACCTCGCAATGTGCCCAATCCTTTGGCATGCAAAACAACGAAAACCTTTGAGCACATGGCGACCTACCTTGCATGCCAAAGGATTGGCGACCTATTAATACACATTAACATTCCTAGCATTACTAGATCCCACACCGAACTCATTTGAGGTATCCTCTGCCATTGTATTAATACTTCTAACTCAAGGGTAAGTTACATCCATCATGTCCATCTCCATCCCTGAGTCAGTTTCTGACCCAAAGTCCTTGTCAGACTTCTCCCCATCTATACAGCACATACATTGCCTCTAACGCCAGAAACATCAACTGCAGTCATAATCGCACTATGACTCTCTAACGGTTGTTTCAATTACTCAATCTGGGCTAGACACTGAGAATGCTAAGCCTTTGCACTCCCGTAGAGTACAGACAATTCCCTTACAGCAGCCTGTGCCTCCATTACGCTTTCAGACAACCATTCATTCTTCTTGCGCAACTCAGAATTACACCTCACAGTACGTTCATACTCAGTGCTAGCTTCAGCAGACATTTGGACAAGAGTTTTCTCAATTTCCAGTTTTAAATCTTCCACCTCCTTCCAGACTCAACTTCAGCCTACAAGACTCCTGATATTTATCTGCTATCCAACCAGCAGCAAAAATAAGAGCATATTTTCCTTTTTGTTTGCGCCACTTTCTGGTACCGATCATGTTTGCTACACAATTCTGAGCCTGCAGCCATGGATCAGTAGATCCCTGCATGGCTTGAACAATGGCCGCAGTGTTTTCTACTTTAGCTACTTCTTTAAAAATCCCTTCCATGATACAGAAATAGTAACACCGCAATCACATTAATGCTATCAAACTCTATAGCTCGTTGTCCCAATACTTTTGGCACAGAACTACAAAGCGCCACACGTTTACACTGTAGTACCTGTAATAACAATCAACTTATTAACTATGCCAAACAATTCAGTATAACAGCCACAGATATACAAGCATTAAGCAAAATCAATAATTCTAGGACAATTTCACTACTAAACTGCCACTAATGTTCACACAACGATTCCCCTATCAGGCTGGTCACTGAGCTATATCATAAGCAAACCACAAAATACTCAACCAATATCCAGCACAAAAAACTTACAAAAATCAAATCAAGCTATACATAGCAAAGTTACAAAAAGACAAAAACAGACATTTGATGCAAAAACAAACGAATCGCTTTCCATAGACACCAACACTATGGAAAGCGATTGAAAAGCGACTATGGAAAGTGAACCAGCTCCACCTAAAACCGTTTCCTTGTTAAAACCTGCAGCACCAAAATGAATACTACAAAAACGAAATTTAGTTCAAAACTGCGACAATACTACTAAACCTGCCTTCTAAAACTAAACCCGAATAATTTTAATCAACCGAATCAATTTCACTGTAAACGGATTTCCAGCCCAAAACGAATAGATTTCTGCTCAGCATAAAACACTTACCGCAAAAACTTACCCGGACCGGAACTCTACCAATAACAAGAGAAATTCACTTCACATAAGAACCCGAATATATCACGAAAAACACTGAGCACATATCTCACATACACAGCAGCCGTTTACACCCTAAAACACAAGTCACAATCTGACCATACAATCTCTGTACAATCAATTCAGATCCACCAAAAACTACACAAGATGAGCCTTACCTGGCACAAAAAGAGTGAATAAGTTATTTCGTCGAGCAAAACTTTCCGACACAGCTGACAGAATGCCGATTCAAAAACAACAAACATTTCAAAAGTTGAAATACATAACCTGAATCAGCCTTTCCCCCCTCAGTCAGCTGTGAAGAAAAGCCTGGCGACTATACCTGGCCCGCCATTATGTTGTGCACATTAATATACACTGCCTGCGCATATTAATCCACTGTGCTTTAAAAGCACAGTTGTATTAAGCACTTTTGTGCAAGGAAAGGCAACCCTCATGCAGAGTCAAGAAAGGTGATGCTTTCATGATGAGTACTGTTCCAAGTCCGTATCCCCTCCACTGGAGCTCCATTTATTGAAGTGATGTCAAACAGGAAGTGATGTCAAACAGCCAACATCACTTCCTCAATACACCAACATATTATAGCCAGCCAACAAAACACATGTACACAATAGAAAAGGGAGTGTATGTCTGTATCATAGTAGAAGCGGTGTGCATAGCCCATAAACCCGTGTGCACAGCCGCATGTTTTCCTAGCCGCCATCTTTCCAGACCCACAAACACAATCCCCCATTAACACTGGAGCGAACTTTATCCAGCATTGCTCAGTGAGCAATGCCCAATAAAGTTACTATGATTCCTATGAATGGAAGCTAATCTGCAGGGACAATGCCATGCTATTTCCAGCGCGCTGATCAGACGCATCAGAAATACGAATGCATGTTCCTTTTAAAAAGGCAGATATGCATCTTAAATAATACCATGTCCTCAAAGCAAGTGCATACACGCCAAGCCAATAAATCCGCGCATCGCGCAGGGGCCCTAGCCGGCATCCACACACTGGCTAAGAAAACACTGCTCCGCCATTAGCACAGGAAGATATCCACTCCAATGGCTTACCCCCAGTGCCGAATAACCTGGGTCACGCTCAAATCGAGCGTGGCGCAGAAATCCGGACACAGACATGATGACAATATTACAATATACTAAAACACATCCTAATAAAATTTCCACAACACAGTGCATGATGTGGCTAAAAACAAGTCATATGCTTGTGGGGACGTGTCTGTTATTTTAAAAGCCAAAGATCCAAGGAGATGTGGTTTGTTCTGTTACTCCCAATGTAGTAAAGAATGCAAAACAGTAGTAAAGAACAGCGTGGTAGTAAAGAACGCAAAGCGTGGTTAGGAAAGAACGCAAAGCGTGGTTAGGAAAGAACGCAAAATGCGGTAGTAAAGATGCAGCACATGGTAGTAAAGAACACAGAGCATGGTAGTAAAAAAACAGTTTGGTAGTAAAGAACACAGAGCACGGTATTAAAGAACGCAGAGCATGGTACTAAAGAAGCGCATGATAGGAAAGAAAGCAGAGCACTGTACTAAAGAACGCAGAGCACGGTACTAAAGGACGCAGAGCACGTCTTTTATGCACATAGAATTTACTGTTATGTACATAGAATTTACTGTTAAGTATATTTTACTCACCACTTTGAGGTAGTGACAGGGGGTGGGAGGGAGCATCCACATACACCCTGCACCCCAGCCCTTCATCTTCATCCGGCTCCAGCTCCTTCTTGCCTCCGGCTCCCTCTGCTCTCGATGCTGCCGCTGGCTGCTGCGTGGGCGGCCGCATCAGGGCTCTCTTCTTCTCTGCTGTGGCCTGAACAACAGGAAGTGGCAGAACACCAGGGTCCGGTCCATGCGACCCTGGTAGTTCCACCCGTGTGTCAGTTTGCACCGGGTAGCGCCGGGCAGCGCCCGGGGCACATACCCCTTCTAGCAAGCCTAAGGAACAAAGGGCCCTGGTGCAAGACTTTATCTTGGGCCCCCCTCTCAAGAGGGGGGTGGGGGAGTGGATCACACTGGTCCCCCCAACCCCCCCTGGCTCTAATGTCGCAGTAACGCACTGGACTCAGGACTTAACTGAGACCCCGCAGAGCCCACCTGAGAGTGACCCTGCAGAGCACACCATAGATCACGGCATGAGTTCTGCCCCTGCCCCCCTAGTTTCGGCCCTGAGTGGTGGATCTGGGGTATAAGTACGGAGGTTATGCCCTCTATGATTATCATCGTATAGTGATTGGCTGTACGCACCTGAGTTCGGTTCTAATAAGAACTTTAGAACAGGGAAAACGTTTTTACAAGAACTTAGAACTCAATGATAGTCTATGGGACCAGAACCTTGGAAAATCAAATGTCCCCATTTTTGAAGACTTGTATACCAGTTAAGGGCCATAAAAAGGGTATGGGGAGTCGGGTACTGCCCTGAGGGACATGCATCAATGCAAAAAAACACTTTTTAAAAATACAGTTTTTAAAGGAGCAGTGATTTTTACATTGCTTAAAGTGAAACAATAAAAATTAAAAATTCCTTTAAATATCGTGCCTGGGGGGGTCCCCTTAAACTGAATGTAACGTGGCACATCTGTATGATGTATAGAACCTGCTGACTATCACAAAGGTGTGGAAAAAATGGGCATTTGGTGTTGGTGCACTGTAACCCCTCACACCCAGATAGCAAGGATAACTTGCCACAAACTTGTGGCAGGGTTAAATTGTAAATCTTGTTAACTTGCTGCACACATTCCAGGACCACACTTCACAGAGAAGCCTTGACGGGGCAGTGTGGCTTCTACATATTTTTGGCCAAAGGTTTGTGTAACTAAAGGCTGGTGATAAATTATGCGGTTACCATTAATTTCTAGATGTGCTAATGTGGCGCACAGTAAGTGACCAGTCTTCCTCTGATTGATGGCCCTATAAAAACTGGACTGTTCCATTGATCAGTGCTGAATGGTCTTTCAGCTTATGTTCCTGTGTTTCTGCTAAGCTTGATCACCTAATGCCTTGACCCAGATTGCTTTGACTACGATTGGCTGCTGCCTGCCTTGACCTCTACTTGTTCCTGGATTCTGCCTCTGCCTGCTCCCTTTGTACCGTGCTGACCATCTGGTTTTGACCCCTGGCTTGCTTGACTTCTCTCCAGTCTTGCTCCCGACCACGCTGATCCCTCAGCAGGCTTCCATCCCTGCCGATCTTCCCAGAGAACCTGTTGCTGGACGTTTGCTGGGCACTGAGCCTGAACATCTCGGCACTCGTGCTACTCTGTCTGCTCGTTCCCTGTCCCCACTTCCAGGAGTGTGAGACGAGCCACAAGGGAGACTTCCTCAACCAAGTTGGTTCTCTAACCAGGTACATGATAGTACCATTCAGCCAAAATGTCTGAGACTGAGAGGAGTGCTTCTCCCATGGAGGTGTAATGCCAACAAATAGCCTCCCTTACCCAGGCGGTGAAAAATCAACAGGAGGGATACTTTCAACTCAAGGGACGCATGACAGCCATAGCATAGCCATAGACATCCTTCTGTAGCACCAAGCAACCACAGCTCCTGAAAGTCGTATACCCACTCCCGAGAGATTCTCCGGGCACCGTCCGAAGTTCAGTGCGTTTAAAAACCAATGTCAGCTATACTTTACCTTCCAACCCCGAACATTCACTTTAGAAGCAACCCAAGTAGGATTTGTTATCTCCCTCCTCTCAGGAGAACCTCAGTCATGGGTCCATCATCTGCTGGAACATGACAGCTGCATACCTTTAGTTCCCTTTTTGATGCAATGGCTCAAATCCCCAAAGGGCTTCCATTGCGGGGGCCGTCCTCCATTCTCTACAACAGGATCATTGCCCTGTCGAGGACTTTATAACCCGAATTCCGCAAATGGGGGTCAGACACCAACTGGAATGACGCCACCCTACGTCACCAACTGGAATGACGCCACCCTACGTCATCAGTTCCGATTGGGCCTGTCAGAGACTCTAAAGGATGAATTGGCTCGTGTCGGAACTCCTGACACACTGGAAGAGCTCATCCAATTGTCCATTAGACTCGATTGCAGGCTCAGAGAGAGGCGTATGGAAAAAGCCGGAGCAAGCCAACCCTCATGGATGTTGCGTCCTGCCCCAATGGCACCCGTTTCCCTTCTGAGGGAGTCATCAACTCCACCTTCATCTACTGATGTTGAAACCATGCAGTTGGGTCTTGTACGTGCTCCATTAACCTCAGAACGACAACACCGCTGCCGCCGCAACTACTTATGCTTATATTGCGGGGAATCTGGTAATTTCCTGCACAATTGTCCAGTACGGCCTAGTAAGACCTTCTCCATCAGTTCTCCCAGTTGTTATACTAAAAAGAGACTCACTCACACTCACTCTTTCCCTACAGATACTGGGAAGAAGCATCCAGGTGATGGCCACAATCGATTCTGGCGACTGCAGTTGCTTCATGGATCAAAACTTCGCCTTGCTCCATCAAATTCCACTACAAACTAAGACCCGACCTCTCATAATCCAGTTAAACTAAGACCCGACCTCTCATAAGGCCTAAACCTCTCTGCCAGTCATCAAGAGTATTTGTGCCTGGATATCGTCTCTTCACCCTTGTTCCCCGTAATCTTGGGCATCCCTTGGTTACAGATGCATAAATCACAAATAGACTGCAGTGTTAATTTCGTCGACGAAAATGTTTTGTTTTTTAGCCAATTTTCAGTCACAAAAATTAAACTAAAATGAAATTAAAGAGTAGTTAATGAGACAAAACGATTTTCGTCCAGTACTCAATTTTCATCAACGAAATCAAACCAAAACGAAATCAATTATGAAAATCGTTGTCAACGATTCTCTATCGATTATTTGCAGCACTGCCACCGCCGCTCTGCTCATCCGACTCCTCTTCGCCGGACCGTTCCTCCTCTGTTCCGTCTCCTTCCTCCTCTGCCCCGCCCCCATGCCTTCTCTGTGTCTAGAGGCTGGGAGTAATAGCTAGCCCGCTATTGGATATTTTAAAATGCAATAGTCAATAGCAGGCTGGCTATTGCACCCGTCCGCTGTCAATCAAATCTTCAGTTCCCTCCTCTGCTGATTGAGAGCAGGCAATGGGTGGGTGCAATACCCAGCCTGCTATTGCAATCTAAAATAACCAATAACAGGCGATTGAGCTACTGCCAGGGGCCGAAATTCTCTTCGGATCTACCCCTTGTCTGAAGCTGAACTAGAGACACTACATGCCTATATTAAAGAGAACCTACAAAAAGGGTTCATCCGTCCCTCAACTTCACCTGCTGGTGCAGGAATATTTTTTTGTGGAGAAAAAGGACAGTTCGCTTAGACCCTGCATAGACTATCAGGAATTAAATAAGATCATGGTCAAGAACCGATATCCACTACCCCTAGTTCCCGAATTATTCAGTTTCCGATCTGCAAGAATGTTTTCCAAACTTGACTTAAGGGGTGCTTAGAATCCAGTTAGAATAAGTGAGGGGGATGAATGGAACACGGCCTTCCATACACGTTTTGGACATTTTGAGTATCTCGTCATGCCGTTTAAGTTGTGCAACGCCCCTGCAACATTCCAACACTTCGTCAACGATATCTTTAGGTATTTCTTAGATCTCTTCAGGATAGTTTACCTTGACGATATCTTGATTTTTCTCCCCCTCTCTTGAGGCACATCAGGAACACGTGAGAAAGGTCCGCCTTCGTAGGCACAAGCTGAAAATGTGATTTTGAAAGGGACTCAATCCAATTTTTGGGTTTAATCATTTCCACCACAGGTGCTCTATGGACACCCAAAAGGTTACTGCCATTTTGGATTGGCCAGCCCCGGAAGATCGCAAAGGAGTACAGAGATTTGTAGGATTCACAAACTTTTCCCGCAAATTCATTTGCAATTTTTCTGCCATCATTCTACCAATCATGCAGCTCACCAAACAAGGACTTCACTTTTAATAGTCTCCGGCAGCTCAGTCAGGGTTTGAGAAATTAAAGGGGCTCTTCACTTCTGCTCCGATCTTAACATCCTGACCCAGCCTTGCTCTACGTTCTAGAGCTGGATGCCTCCGAAACTACCATAGAAGCGATCTTATCCCAATGCCCGGGAATCAAAGCCTTGCTTCACCCTGTTGCTTTTTTTTCTAGGAAGCTTAACCCCCCAGAAAGGAACTATGATCTGGGAGATTAGGAACTTTTGGCCATAAAATGGGCATGGGCCTCAAATACTTACACACTGCCAAATGCTTGAACCCTGGGCAGGCCAGGTGGGCACTCTTTCTCCTGCTTCTCCTTGCACGTTATTGCCCTGGTTCCAAAAATATTAAACCCAACGCACTGTTCCTGAAAGCCAAGGAACCTGATTCTCTTGATGCCATTCTGCCTGCACACAGTTTTCTGCTGATAGAAGCTGACCTGCTTTCCCAACTCAGACGAGCTTCTTCCAAGGACATTGTTCCTGCTAGTTTTGACCTCCTTGAAAAAGAGGGTTGTTTTTTTGGGACCACCATATTTTTGTCCCCCGGATACAAGTGTTGAAACTCTGCCATGACCATCCCTTGGCGGGAAACTTTGGGATCTTCAAGACTTTAGAGTTGATTCAACGTTCCTTCTGGTGTTCTGGCCTTCCTGCGGATTGCCACGCATATGTGAAGGCCTGCAGGACTTGTATTCAAAATAAATCGGAGAGAACCAAGTCCTGAGAGCTTCTAAGACAGCTTCCGGTCCCATCCCGGCCATTGGATATGATTGCTATGGATTTAATTGTAGACCTCCCGCCCTCGGAGGGGTTCTCTTTGATTTTTGTGATTGTGGACAGACTGACCAAGATAGCCCACTTTGTACCGATGGTTGGCACTCCGTCGGCTCCTGAAACTGCTCAATCCTTTCTCAACGAGATTGTTCTGCTCCATGGAGTGGCCAGCAGCATCGTCTCAGATCAGGGTGTTCGATTCACTTCCAGGATTTGGAGGGAGCTCTGCAAGTCACTCAGCATCGCTAATGACTTCTCCTCTGCGAATGGCCAGACTGAGCATACTATCCAAACCCTGGAACAGTACCTGAGGTGTTTTTCTTCCTTTTCACAGGGTGATTGGGCTCATCTCCTTCTGTTTGCAGAGTTTTCTTACAATAATGCAGTACGGGAGCAGAGATCCGACACGAGCCCTGCGATAGATGCCGGCAAAGTCCAAACCCGAAGCCCCATCCTCCTCACAGTTTGACAGCATACAGCATACAGCATGTTCGTTTCAAAGCAGACGTCGGTAGAGGAGAAATTCTTGACCTGAAAAAAATATCAAAAACAAGTTGTTTTTTACCGGATAGATTATATCCCCATTGTGTTAGTATTTCGATCAGTAATAGCCCAAAAGCTGAGTGTAACAATATGGCTTAAACTGCTTAACTAGCCCTTCCTTATATCCTTAGTGATGGATATGTTTCTTCGGATAGGCACCGCTTTATATATCTCTCTCCGTGTAACCTCTAGTTCTCACTTTTCTGGTATTCTTTTATTTTCCGTTTTGTCAGTCCATCAAGCTTATATATTAACGTTATTTATTCTTTCCCACATTTTAGGTTTAGAAAGTTAGCTTTAGCTTAGAAGATGTTTAAAAAAATAGGAACAAAGAAAAAGACCAGAGAAATGATATTGGAAAGTTCCGTTATTGTAACTCGCATATCCTTTGGGGAGATATCCTCTTGTTCTTATTTAGGAGAACCTTGTGATCGGTTTTTCCTCCTTGTTGTAGAGTCCGTATTATATATATAAGACCAGTATACGATGTATTTTGTAGGATCCCAGCGGGTTGGTGCTTTCTTTCTCAGTAAGGGTATGTTGAGAGCGTCCAAAGGAAGGAATAGTGGGATAATTTGGAGCGTGTTTAACCACTTCAAGACCAGGTGCTTAGACCCCCTTCCTGGCCAGGCCATTTTTCAGTATTCAGCGCTGCGATACTTTGACTGACGTTTATTCCGTCATGCATCAGGGGGCATATTCGACATCTTCCACAGGGAGATGGTTTTGTGGAGAGATGGGACAGATGTTGGGGCCTGTATTCGGAACTGACCAGGGTATCTTTTAAGTTTGGAGATCTGCGTGCTGTCAGCAGGGGTCTGGGTCCTATAATCTCTGATAGAATTGGACA
Source organism: Nanorana parkeri (assembly GCF_000935625.1). Taxonomy (NCBI): domain Eukaryota; kingdom Metazoa; phylum Chordata; class Amphibia; order Anura; family Dicroglossidae; genus Nanorana; species Nanorana parkeri. The sequence goes on from NW_017307389.1 coordinate 516,605, forward strand.
TATGGTCAGGATGTGCCAATGTTTGGTCATAATTGATCGTAATTTTTCCCATCCCGAACCATATTTGGTTATCATCCTCGTATAATTATTCTTTCCTGCTAGAAGTTCCTTGTCTTCTTCCGTTTTGTTTATCAGTAGTTCTGTTCTTGTCTTTTGATTTATTTTCTTTATGCTCCTTTTTAGTGTTCTGTGTGAATATCCACGTTCCCTGAATCTATTATATAGCATTTGGGATTCTTTGGTGTAGTCGAATTGTCTACTACAATTTCTTTTGATTCTTAGGAATTGACCCGTTGGAATGCCTTGTTTCAGAGGTGGGGGGTGATGGCTGGTAGCATGTTGGTTTGCGATATTTTTTCGTTATTTGTTCATCTTCCACTTCAATCAGTAGATCTAAGAACGAAAGTTTTTCTTAGCGTGTAGGCTATGTATATGGGAAACTAGTCCGTCAACCGTATCAGTAACCAATTGATAGCATATAGAAAAAGCACAGGGTTGACTTTTTCTGCCATAAAGATACCTACCTATTTCTGGATCCTAAACCAAACACCATTCACACAAAGAAAATCGACCTTTTTATTATTTTCTTTTTGTTCTATATCAAAAGACTAAAATGGCCTACACGCTAGGCAATGAAATAGATAGGGAAATAAAAGAAGCATTCAGGAGAGATAATACACAGACACAAGGAACTGAACATGAAATCCGGGGAAAATTCAGACAACATAAAAAAATTAGTAATAAAACTTCTCAATAGAAAATGGGATGTAATGTCCCAGGAATCATACATACAGGCGGAAGTGATCCCAAGGGGCCTAAGGAACAAGACAGTCCCAGCGGAACATTTACTCAATGAGAGATTTCGCGAGAAATGGACAAAATTATGCCTTGAACAGGGTCTGACAACCATGAAACTCATTGTAGAGGAGGAGAAAATCCAAATGCAGGACCTGGAAACACAGATAGAGGAAAGTACAAAAAGTCTGGAACCATTCAAGGAAAATTAAACCTTCCAAAAATCAAATGACATCCTAAAGAGGGAAGTGGAAAGGATTGAGAGAAACTTGAGACAAACGAAACAAGCAAAATTCCAACGAGATGTTGAAGACTGGGAGAGAGGAGACCCCTTCGACGCCAGCCAATATAGAGGAAGAAGTTCACAAAGAAGAAAACCCCGTGGAAGCAGAGAAAGATGGACAACGGGCGCCTCCACGAGCGAAAGCGAATACACAACAAAATCGGTCAGTTTTTTTTAGAGACGCGCGAGGATGGATAACACAGGAAACATCGAAAAAATAGGCGACCTCGAAAGAGAAAACATAACAGACAGAAGAGCTCCAAATCTAAACAAACCAATAATGAAAACGAGGAGCCAACAATATGAACTCAATGCCCCTCACAAAAAGAAGATCAAACAAAAAAACGTCATCAATCTAACTGATTTCCCGTTGAACGAACATCACATGAGCTTACTGAAAAGAGGCCTATCCTTCTCACCTGTAGACGGTATGGATGAATTTATAATCTTCAAAGATCTTAACCTCTTCACAAGGAATGTATATCTAAGATTTATCCATGAAAATAAAAGAGAATACCCAGGACCTAACTACAGGAGCAAACGCAACGAGGACTCTCTCGATGCACAAGCCCTAAAAGATCTAGAAGCGCTCCTGGAAGATAATCTAGATTTCTACGACGATGACCAAGGAGAATCAAAGAGTGACATCACTTAGGAAAAAATCAAAAACGATGCCCAACGTCTCGAATAATCAACATCTAACACTATTCAAAGAACTGGTTCATAACGACTTGAAACAAATAGACTGTTCAGTAAAGGGAACAGACCATTTATCTAAAGCAGAAAGAAAGGCACTTAAAGAATTGAAAATGGCTCCAAATATAATAATAAAAAACAGCGATAAAGGAGGCAATGTGGTTTTGCTTCCTGAAAATATGTACGTAACAGAAGTAAAAAAAACTTCTCAACGATGAAAATACATATATTAACCTAAAAGAATCCCCTTTTAAAAAATTGAGCATAGATTTCAATTTTAAAATCGATCGAGCCTTTGAAGCAACTCTGCTGAATGTAAAAGAACATCGATTCCTGAAAATAGGTCAATACAACATTCCAACTTTTTATATAATTCCGAAAATACACAAAAACCCAACCCATCCACCAGTGAGACCAATTGTCTCTGCAATGAGGACCGTTAGAAAACCTGGGCAGATATTTAGATACATTATTAAAAAACATGGTCCTACAATTACCTTCATACATCCGTGACACTAAAGATGTCCTCAACAAACTATTAGAGCTCAAAATCAATGAAGACACCCTGCTAGTGGGAATAGACGTGGAGTCTTTGTATACTTCTTCGATCCCCCATAAATGGGGCCTAAAAGCTGTGGACTTCTTCTTGGAAAAACACCACCCAGAAATGGCACGACAGAATGAATTCCTATTAGAGCTTCTGGAATTCGCCCTGGAGAATAATTACTTTCAATTCTCAGGGATTTACTACAGGCAAGTAAGAGGCACTGCGATGGGGGCACCTTGGGCTCCCTCTTACGCATGACTCCATCTTGGATTATGGGAGTCAGACATAGTCTACAAACACCCACTTTACAAAGATCACGCAGGGGTGTGGCTAAGGTATATAGATGACGTGTTGCTACTATGGAACGGTGGGGAAGATCGTCTAAAAAGTTTTATCTCGGATCTGAATATCAATGAGAGAAATCTCAGATTCACCTACATGCATAGCAATAGCAAAGAAAAACTTTCGTTCTTAGATCTACTGATTGAAGTGGAAGATGAACAAATAATAACGAAAAAATATCGCAAACGAACAGCAGCCAATACCTTCATGCTACCAGCCATCACCCCCCACCTCTGAAACAAGGCATTCCAACGGGTCAATTCCTAAGAATCAAAAGAAATTGTAGTAGACAATCCGACTACACCAAAGAATCCCAAATGCTATATAATAGATTCAGGGAACGTGGATATTCACACAGAACACTAAAAAGGAGCATAAAGAAAATAAATCAAAAGACAAGAACAGAACTACTGATAAACAAAACGGAAGAAGACAAGGAACTTCTAGCAGGAAAGAATAATTATACGAGGATGATAACCAAATATGGTTCGGGATGGGAAAAATTACAATCAATTATGACCAAACATTGGCACATCCTGACCATATGTCCAATTCTATCAGAGATTATAGGACCCAGACCCCTGCTGACAGCACGCAGATCTCCAAACTTAAAAGATACCCTGGTCAGTTCCGAATACAGGCCCCAACATCTGTCCCATCTCTCCACAAAACCAAAGGGAATGTATCCCTGTGGAAGATGTCGAATATGCCCCCTGGTGGAAAAAACAGATACCTTCGGAAATACGGAAGGAACAAAATCATACAAAATAAATAATTTTATCAATTGCAATACCGAAAAAAGTAGTATAAATATATATACCCTCGGCCGAGGTAAATACGGACTCTACAACAAGGAGGAAAAAACGATCACAAGGTTCTCCTAAATAAGAACAAGAGGATATCTCCCCAAAGGATATGCGAGTTACAATAACGGAACTTTCCAATATCATTTCTCTGGTCTTTTTCTTTGTTCCTATTTTTTGAAACATCTAAGCTAAAGCTAACTTTCTAAACCTAAAATGTGGGAAAGAATAAATAACGTTAATATATAAGCTTGATGGACTGACAAAACGGAAAATAAAAGAATACCAGAAAAGTGAGAACTAGAGGTTACACGGAGAGAGATATATAAAGCGGTGCCTATCCGAAGAAACATATCCATCACTAAGGATATAAGGAAGGGCTAGTTAAGCAGTTTAAGCCATATTGTTACACTCAGCTTTTGGGCTATTACTGATCGAAATACTAACACAATGGGGATATAATCTATCCGGTAAAAAACAACTTGTTTTTGATATTTTTTCAGGTCAATTAAAATAACACAAGGGATAATCTGTAACTGAAAAATAATCTGTAACTGAAAAGAAATCATTTCAAAGGACTGAAAAGAAATCATTTCAAAGGACTGGAAAATAAGTGTTAAAACTTTTTGTAGGGTCTATAACAACCGCCCTGAACAAAATAGACTCAGTCAGTGAACATTTATGTTTTTTATTTCTTATTTTTTGTCTTCTTAAGTTTGCATGGTGCTTGGTTATGCACGAATAAAGCTGTTTTTTTATATAAATCTACCAATTCTGGTCCGTCCTGATCTTTGTTGAACCCTTGACTGCCTCCCCTTTGAAGACAGTCAACCCTGTGCTTTTTCTATATAAAGACACTATACTTCGGCGAATGAGAACTATGCAAGACGTTGCCTTTAATGGAAACAGGATTATGATTTTTTTCTGATTTTTCACCAGAAGTGCAAAGACGCAGGACATGTTTTCAGGAGGTTAGAAAAGATTGCAAACTCTTCACCTACAGTATGCTATGATATTCCCAGCAAAGCTGAGAATACAAGCCGAGGATACTGTACAATTTTTCGATACTCCACGGGCAGTAATGGAATGGCTTGTTAGACGTTATAGCAGATGAAAGTAGAAAGGGACCAGCTGGGATAGGGGGGGGGGGCTAAAAATATATA
>NW_017307389.1:521270-542480 GCF_000935625.1 Nanorana parkeri
TGTTGTATGTTATCTGGCAGTCAGAGAAGCAGATGGACTCCCTGCTACTGTAGGATTGATGCAGGTGCCCACTAAGTATTGGAAAATATGCTCCAGATTAGATAAATGGGGACACACATAAAAATTATTTCCTGGAAATTTCAGGGACTCTAGGGGATCCTGTGAAAAGACAGCTGGTTTTTGATAATGCCCTACTAGAACACCCAGCGGTAGTATGTCTCCAGGAGACGCACCTAACTGTGGACAAAGTACAGACAGTTAATAGATGGTGGGCACAGACCTCGTATCATTCAGTATACTCCTCGTATGCACGATGAGGGCAGATATGTTTTTTTGCATTGTGAGATATCACGATCAGAATGTGTAATTGCTAGTATCTACATTCCTCTCCCCTATTCACCGGTGGTACTTAAGAAACTGGCAAGTTTTATATCAGAAGTAAATATGGTCCCAATACTGATAGTGGGAGACTTTAACCAGAGGCGGCTCTAGACTTTGTGAGGCCTTAGGCAAAACTCAAAATGTGAGGCCTCCCACTCACACCCATAATCAGGGCTTGAAAAATCCACTCGTCCTCTCGTCTGTGACGAGAGGACGGCAGAGGCCGACGAGTAGCTTCCTGGCCGCCCGTTGTAATTACACGGCCGGCCGGGAGCTTTACATTCAAGCAATCGGGCGTCTCTAGAGACTCTGCTTGTATAGGAGCAGGCATCCTTGGCGGTCCCGAGATCCGCTGTGCCCGATGCGGCCGGGACCGCACGGCTGCTCTGTGACAGGAGATAAGTACACAATCTCCCTCTGATCTCCTCTCCAGTCCCTGAATGCAGGAAGTGATGTATAATACATCACTTCCTGCATTCAGTGTCACAATCCAGCTACAGGATCTGATGAAGCAGATCTCTGGGGGTCCCTAGAAGACAGAGTTTTTGGAGACCCCTGATGTCTACATAAAGAGGGCCTGTCATGTAAATTGGCTATCACATAGGGGGCTTCTTAGCCCCCTATGTGAAAGCAACAAAGTTGTGTAAAAAAAAAAGTATTATAAAAAAAAATAGAGGCATCAACATTTTTTAAAAACACACACAATTTTTTTTAAGCCCCCCACGTACACACGCAGATATGCTTCAGGTGTGCCTACATGCAAATATGACAATTGCACCTTTTGTGCCGCACATGATATACATCACCACGAACGTTGGTGTGAGAGCAATAATTTTAGGGTCATTAATAACCGATAACACTAAACTGATGAGCAATATAAGCGTTTAAAGCGTTGCCTATGGTCAGTTTTAGGTGTGGTCGTTTGCTGCGATTTTGCGGGCGCGCAGAATTTTAAAGATTGGCATGTTTGGTGTCTATTTACCCGACGTGACCCCGACTTTGATATTTTACCACAAATATGGGTAAGAATAAATGTTTTATAACATAACGGAGGGAAAACATTTTATGTGAAATTGACAGTACTTTTTTCATTTTATAGTAAAAAAGTACCCCCCCTCCCCCCCAGCTCTATCTGTCCCCAAAAATGTTTACCATAAATTGCAAGGCTGTAGTCCGTTCATGCTGACTGGTGACATTTTTGACTGATTGGTGAGACACCCTAACATTTTTCAAGACCTGCACATAATAAAATAAAATGCAAACAATAATTAAAAATTAAACTGCTTAAATTGCATATTTTAGGACAGGCGTTTTTAATTCCAGCAGCCATTTCTGTCTCATATCTAAATTCTACATATAACTATACACAAAACCCTGACCCTATGGAAGTAACGCACAGAGTGCAGAGGTCCAAAGTAAGGAACGCACAGAGTGCAGGGGTAAGATGTAAGCAACGCACAGAGTGCAGGGGTAAGATGTAAGCAATGCACAGAGTGCAGGGGTAAGAAGTAAGCAATGCGCAGAGGGCAGAAGTAAGGAACGCGCAGAGGGCAGAAGTAAGGAACGCGCAGAGGGCAGAAGTAAGGAACGCACAGAGGGCAGAAGTAAGGAACGCACAGAGGGCAGAAGTAAGGAACGCACAGCGGTCAGAAGTAACACGCAGAGGGCAGAAGTAAGGAACGCACCGATTGCAGAGAGCAGAAAGAAGCACACAGTTCAGTAGTAAAGAACGCATTAAATCCTGCTTTCCTATCACACAGTATGGGGTGGCATGGCATGCGTTATATGTGACAGCACAGAAGCATTTAGAACCATTTACTCACTGGTATTGGGCAGCTGGATATTTTTACATAGAACATTTTTAGCAGCAGATGTAAACTATGAGGGCCCATTCACACTATAAAGAGTGCGTTCCAGTGCATTCAGCCTCTGCAACGCAACTCGGCCAGGTCACTTTGTTTTGGGGTGGAGGGGGCGTGACGGTGCATTGTAGTGAATAGCACCGTCGCCACGCCGCCGGCCCGCAGTGCGATCGCCAGCACCCAAACACGTGGCAAATTAGTGTCTGCATTCCGGTCCAGTGCGATCTGCAAAAAATAATTTTTGCAGATTGCACTGGACCAATGCGCAAGCACTAATATTCCATGCGTTTGGGTTCCGGCGATCGCGTGGCGGGGTGGTGGCTGTGGTGCTATTGACTTCATGGCACCGCCACTCCCCCTCCCATCCCAAAACAAAGTGAGCTGGCCGGGTTGCGTTCCAGAGGCAAAACGCACTGGAACGCACTCTTTATAGTGTGACTGGGCCCTGACAACAGTATTTTTTTTTAAAAGGATGATTTTTTTTTGTAGCATGCATTTTCCTTTTTTGAAGAGGGGTGCTTCACTTACCTGATCTCTATGCACCTGCTGCTCCTGATCGAGGGGTTAACTCCCTGTGTCCCAGACCTTTCTTACCCTCTGATGGTATCGGTCTCCTCCTTGCTCTCCCTCCTCCAAATCCGATGCCACGGCTGGATGCTGGAGGAGCGGGAGCCTCTGCATGTCGATGGAACCGGGCGGCCTCTCATCTCTCAGGGAAGGAAGGAAGTGGCGCTGCTGGCACCCCATTCTCCCCGCGAGGCCTGCGGTGTCAGATGGGGGGGAGGGGTGGGGAGTTGCGGAGGCCGCGGACGCCCCATTCTTCCCACGAGGCCCGCAGTGTCAGATGGGGGAGGGGCGGGGATTGTGCGGAGGCCGCGGGCACCCCATTCTCTCCGCAAGGAAATTGCAGCTCCCCTCTGCCCAGGGACGGACTCGCCAGAGTCAGGTGCGGTGCATCTGCAAAAGAGAGTTAGGCGGCCGTGAGGCCCTCGGCGACCGCCTAACTCGCCTAATTAGAGAGCCGCCTCTGACTTTAACAATGTCAGCAATTAGACAGACATCCGTCAGCTGTAGGTACCACAAAGAATCTAGAGACTCCCTTTGCAAGACTATGAGGGATGTAAACTTCTCCATATGTCATTAAGTCCTAATTCCCTGCAGAGTTACAATATACTTGCTACTCCAGTGTGCATAACTCCTTATCCCGCATAGATCTTGCACTTGGAACAGCAGATTTGCTACCCTTTGTTACAAGGGTGCAAATCCTCCCGAGGGGAATCTCAGATCATTCTCCTGTGATAGTGAATGTCAGAGTAGGAAACCATTGTGGCAGTAGGTTATGGCGCCCTAACCCATCATGGTTGTCCATCTTGACCTCTCCTGGTCAGGTTAAGGAGGCTGTAGAGTTCTTATTTGTTACTAACAAATGTACGGCTCCTCAGGAGATAGTATGGGATACTATGAAGGCTTATATGAGAGGGGTGTTAATTAAAGAAATGAGTCAAGTCCAACTCCAGAAGGGAAATGGATCAGGTTAAGGGGCAGGTATTAGAGTCAGAGGCTAGATATGTAGCAGCCCATACAGATGTGAACAAAGCAACATGGCTTCAAAAGCAGAAGCAGTTATTACAGGAAAGGAAGGCTCAGAATAAAATGTATTTTAGGAAGAGGAAGGTGTGGGCGGAGGGAGAAGGGCCTGGTAGATTGTTGGCTCACATTGCTAACTCCTAGATGCCTAACTTGTATATAGGGGCTATTTATGATGGCACAGGTCACAAGTGTACAGAGACGCAAGACATTTAAATGCGTTTAGGGAATTTTTTCAGGCCCTATACACAACTAGAGTTCAACACTGTCAGGGGGAACTGCAAAATTACTTGACAAAAGTGGAGCTGCCTGTAATTTCAGAGGAGGATAAAATGTCTCTGGATGGCCCACTAAGATTAGAAGAACTTGAGAAAGCATTCGCTTCACTCCCAGAGGGGAAAGCACCTGGTTCAGACGGACTCCCGGTGGAGTTTTTTAATCAATGCAGGGAGGCACTGCTACCAGAACTCCTGGAGACATTTAACAGCGCATTTGGAACTGGACATCTCCCACTATCAATGTATGAGGCAACTATAATATTAATACCAAAAAAAAATAAAAAGACCTTTTAAAAAGGGAATCATACCGGCAAAATTCCCTTTTGACAAGGATTCGGTTAGAATTCTTACAACATCCCAGTGATCAGGGTGGGCTAGCAGTCCCAAACCCATGGGTGTATTTTGTGGCAGCGCAATTTCAACACTTTATGGGATGGGACCTGAATGGGGCAATGAGCTCCTCATATAAAATTTTGGCAAGTATGTTTGAAGGGGTAGACCCATTAAGACCATTAGAAACTCAGGCATATATAAAGAAGGGGTCTGGGATACCCACAATTAAACTGCTAAAGAAAATATGGGGACTTAGCAAAAGGATTATGGATATAGAAGGATATTCTAACTACACTCCCTTGTGGGCAAACAATCAACTGCCTGAACTAATTAAATTACAGGGTTTTTGTAACTGGGAGAAACTCCGGATAGTTTAATTAATGCAACTATACTCCGGGGGGATGTTTAAGACATATGACCAACTAAGAGTAGAATACCAATTGGAGAATAAAATGTTTTTTCAATATTTGCAACTAAGACATGCGTTGAGTGCGCAAGCTTTGGTTCCAGCAGCATGCTTTGCGCCAACTCCCTTGTTAGATCAGGTAGTTAAAGCTAAGAAGTCTAATGGGATAATTTCCCGGGTGTATTACAGTTTTTAAAAAATGTCCATTGATATGCAGGGAGCGCTGGACAGAGGATATAGGCATAATTGATGAGGAAACATGGAGGGCAGTACTTCAAGGAGTGCAAGATGTGTCTCTTTCTTTATCACATAGATTAACCCAATTATTTATTACACATAGGGTGTACAGAACCCCGGAGCTTTTATATAAAATAGGGGCCCGTACAGACCCAAAGTGTGCGAGATGCAAGTATCAGGAAGGCACACTTATTCATTTATTACGGAGATGTCCAAAATTAAAAAGGTACTGGATAGGGTTGATTGAATGTTTAAATAGAATATATGTAAATATAGTGGATATTAACCCATTAACATGTATTCTAGGAGGTTTCAACTCTGACTATCTAGAGATTATAACAGCATTTTGGCAATAAAAAGGCTACTGTTTCTGGCTAGAAGATTAATAGCAGTCAAATGGACTTCGGAGTATCCCCCTACAATTGAAGAATGGAAAGCTGAGGCTAGTAAATATGTTCGGTTTGAAGAACATACTTACAGGATGAGGGGCCAGTCAGGTAAATTTCAGGGAATTTGGAATAGGTGGATTGAAAATATGAATATTAAATCGGACTTGAGACCTGGATTAAGAGGACAAAATATAATATTATAAGTGGAAGAAAAGGGAAAGAAATGGGCAATAGTACATAGAATAAAGATTGTACTGTTGTTGTTCTTAGGTTCTGTTTTTTTCTTGTTTTTGCTTTGTTAGTTGTTTTGTGCTGTGGCTTTATTGTCAATGTTCACAATGTATGGAAAGGAAAAAAAAAAATAATAATATCTGATAAAAAAAAAACAATAATGCAGTACATTCTGCCATTGGGCAATCACCCTTTTATGCTAACTTCGGCTTTCACCCCTCCTTTTGTCCCCAATTGGACTTCCATGCCACAGTCCCTGCCATGCAAGAGAGGGTGCTTTAGTTGCAATTAGGGATGTCCCGAAAAAAGTTTTCATTCGTTTCAAAGGAAACAAATTTTTATGATGTTTCGGATTCAGAGACAATCAGCCTCCGAATCGTAAACCGCACACTGAACGAGCGGTGGCCACATCGGCAGTTGTAAAGCAAGAAATTTGGCCAAGCTGGCATTTAGAAGCTGAGCAAGTGAATGGCTGAGACAGTATGTTTTATTTCCGCTGCAGCAACTGGGGCAGCAAAATTTGCCTGCTAAAATCTACAGCTAGTGTGCTGCTGGCAGATTTGGCGCAAGGACTTGCTATACCATCATCCCTTTCAGTGGAGTCTTTTGAGAAGGCATGATGTATAGTGGGGGTAGAGATGACAGAGAAGGAGCGAGGATAAGTGTGGATCATTTTCTGAAGTATGTCTTTCTGGTGCTGTTGCCAACGGGCTGCGTGGCAGGTGGTCAGATGTCTTTTCAAGTACGTGGTAGCCAAGCGGCTGATGTTTTTGTCACGCTTGATTCACTTGAGACAAAGACTGCAAATAGCAATGCTACGGTCTGCTGCACATGTGCTGAAAAAGTCACACACAGATGAGTTCTTGGAAGTGAGCGGGGAGACAACGCCCTAGACCTGTGGAGCTCAGCCGTCTGATTCAATAGGGTGGCTGCCCCTGGAGGACATCCTGCCTTGTTGGGGTTGTGCCACCTCCTCACTTTCCTCCTTTGTTCTATCAGGCACCCAAGTAGAGTCAGTGACCTCATCATCATGGAGCCAACCTGGCAGTATGCTGCGGAAGGGGGAACATGACTGCCAATTTGTTGTCCATCATCCAGCAGCATGTGACTGACACTATGGTCAAATAATTCAGCTGACTCCTCCGTGCATGATAGTGGGGCTAAGGCAGGAGTAGCTGTGGACAAGGAGGCAGAATAGGCCGTTTTGGCAGCTGCAGTTGAATGCAAACTAGTATGAGCCTGGGTGATAGAAGATGAGGAGTATGAGGATGACTTAGTTATCCACTCCACCACCTCTTCTGTATGTTGTTATGTTGTGGCTGAATAACACGGCCAGCACCAGAAAAAAAGGACAAGCGTGCCCTGCCTGCAGAGGATGGACCATGTCCATGACCATCACTTTTGCCTGTGGACACAGAGGCTGCTTGCTCTTATAGCTGCATGGGAGCATCTGCCTCTCCTTGTTGGCCTTTCAGACATGACGGAGAGCTTATTATAAATGTTTATTAGAGAATGTGGGATGGGAAATTGGCGCTTGGGTGCAATACTTCATAGAATGTGGTGCTTGGTGCACTATAAACTGTTGTACAATGGCTTATGAAGAAGAAGAAAAAAATGGGAACACCTGCGACGGAGAAGGGGGAACACCAATGATGCAGCAAATGAACCTGCTGCTGAAATAATAAATAGTAAAAAATAATAATAAAAAAATAGGAACACTGGTGACACAGGAGGAATACCTGCAACATGGAAGGGGGAACAGCAATGAGACAGCAAAAGAACCTGCTGCTGAAAAAAAAAATATATATATATAAAAAAAACAGGAACACTGGTGACACAGAAGGAGGAACACCAGTGATGCCACTGACACATACAAAAAAAGACAGCTAATATACAGCACAGAAAATAATACTATACAGTACAGAGTACTGTATATAGCACTAAAATGCTGTATAAAGCACGGACACCAATTATCTTTCCCTACACTACACTGTACCACACTGACAGCAGGGGCGGACTGGGCCGGGGGGCAGGGTGGCAATTGCCCCCCGGGCCTCTCTGATGCCACCGCGAACGGCCCCTTAACCCCCTGCCACCTGCACCTGGCCGCCCGCCCTCCGCACCCGAAGCGGCTCTGTGAATGGTGCGGCCGCTGCTCTTCAAGGAGGTGCTCTGGAGGCTCCAGCAGGGGGCCCTCTAACATGCCGTGTCTACCTGGTACAGCCAGTGCGGATCGCCTCGGTATGCGATCCGGCTGGCTGGATCAGGCAGACGCGGCCCTGCAATCAAACGCTTTAGAGGGCAGCCCGTTGGGTCCTTCTGAGGACCGAGCAGCCGTCGATCGCAGAGCCGCATCGGATACGGTGCGGCCGGCCGGGTGCAGGTGACAAACAGGCGGCAGAGGGAGAGAGCCACTGCAGCTGCGGCCACAGCAGACACCCACCCCACAACCAGGGTCCATGGAGCCCCCCACTTACCACCAGGCCAAAGTAAGGTGACAAAAAATGTTAAAACAAAATCCGGGGACATTTTATCCCCGTACTATTGCTGGGACTTGTAGTCCTCTATAGCTGGTGGTATTCTGCATTGTGCTGTATAATGTATTATTGCTAGAATTTGTAGTCCCCTATACAGCGAAATGCAGAATACCACCAGCTATAGAGGACTACAAGTCCCAGCAATAGTACATTATAGCTGGTGGAATTCCACATTGCGCTGTATAATGTATTGCTGGGATTTGTAGTCCTCTATAGCCGGTGCCATTCTGCATTGATTGCTGTATAATTTTACACTTTCCATTTCACTATATTGCACACCACACTTTTTTTTTCTTATTTCCACCGCTCCAAGCTTGCTCCTGTGATGGACTACAATCTCAATACAAACTAGTAGTCCATCACTGGAGCCTTTTGTTTTGGAGCAGAGAGCCCGCACTGACCACCTGGCGGTCCGCATTGGCCACCTGAGAGCCTAATTAGGGAGCCACCTCTGCTGCACACACACGCACCCGTGAAACTCTCTGGACCCCTGGTGAGAGCCCGCACAGCCCACCTGAGACCCTGGAGACATCAGGCAGAGAACCCAGAGCAACAGAGTATGTAGCTTCATATTATTCTGCATTGCGCTGTGTAATGTATTGCTGGGATTTGTAGTCCTCTATAGCTGATGCTGTTCTGCATTGCTGTATAATGGTATTGCTGGGAATTGTAGTTCTCTATAGCTGTTGGTAGTCATTATTGCTGGGATTTATAGTCCGCTATAGCTGATGGTATTCTGCATTGTTGTGTAATGTATTGCTTGGAATTGTAGTTCTCTATAGCCAATGCCATTCTGCAATGCTGTACAATGTATTTCTGAGTTAGTGGCAGAACTACCAGTGGCGCAGCAGTCATGCACGCGCACAGCCCTGACGTAGCATCCCTCCACTACCAGTGTGCTTTACATTTCCTAAACCGATAAATACATTCACACTACTGTTACATGGATGGCAAAAGTGGCAGACAGGGGCGGGGAGAAGACAGAGGGAGAGCGGGAGGGAGACCAAGTTGCTGCACCATGGGCCTCTGGGTTGTACTTGCCCCCTGGGCTTAAAGTTGTCAGTCAGCCCCTGACTGACAGCAACAGTATATTTATTTAAATCCAGCAACACACTACATAAGGCTGTGGTGTAAGCAGCCTTATACAGTATAGTGTGGGGCTGGGGCTTAGCTCTGAGTCATGATTGAGCAAAGTCATCATAACTTTGCTCAATCATGGCTCTCACAATGCACTGTGTGGTGCGCAGTGCATTGTGGGGCGCTCAGTGGAGCAAACAGCCTGATGAACGCTCTGATAGTTCTTGTGTTTGCCAAACACAAGAACAAGCAATTTTTGAGTCGAACAGTTCTTCGATTTGAACATTGAGCCCATCACTATCATTGGGCCGTTTTAACTAAAGCAGCGGCAGCTTTGTCATGGTTCCAATTTGTCACCAACTGCAGGAAAGTCGACACTGAGCTATTTTGCAGGCACTTTGCAGGTCTTAAATCCCCCGTCTGTACCATATGTCAATCATCGGCGCGGAAAAGAAAGTATAATCCCTAGCACGCCCATGAAGAACTCTCCAGACATATAGCCATTGCTCCGATTGCAACAATTTCTTGAAGTGGTGGAGGAATGCATAGGACAGGAGGAAGGCATTACGGGAAACATCAAGAAGCGGTTCCAGGGCCACGTTGAGATCACCTTCCACAAACGATGACATTTTGGTAAGGCTAAGAATTTAATCTGATTGATGTTTAGGGCATAGATGTTTACTAACATCACCTTCAAGCCCTCCAAATCTCCCTTAACAAATATGAAGTGGCCATTAGGGTCCTCTAAAGCTGCCCTGATTTCCCACTGCGCTGACCTAGCGATCACAGCGCTCACCCCTCTGGACTTGGAATCAGTCTCTTTTTTTGTCAGTCTCTGGGCTTTTCCCCTCTGAAAGCGAGTCTCCTGGAGAAATGCCACCTGCACCCTCCCTCTCCCAGCAGAAGACCAGGCCTGATGATGAAAAGCCTAAACAGTACTGATAAATCTAGTAAAAGTGCCTTAACAGGAAAGGGGCAGAGCCTTGCATTTAGTAGAATAGGCATGCACAACATCCTGTCGAATCCACCGAGATATGAGGAACCTCTTGCGGGGACCTTCAGGAAGGACAAAGAGGCAATTGGATTGCCTCAGAGAAGCCACAGCTGAGAGGTAAACCCTAGACAGCCTAGATCACATCTAAGTACTGATGGGGAAACCTCCCTAGGATGTTTCAGAGCAAAACAAAAATAAAGGATATCTTGACCGAGCTAAAATGAGGACACCAATTTTGGCAGCAAGAAAAGGAATCTAAACATGAGAACTTATACTTATGAAGAACAAATAATGCTTCTTTACATGACAGTGGTACCAACTCCAAAACCCTCTTAGAAGTGATGTTGACAAGGAAGACCACCTTGCATATACAATCCACCTAAGAGATATCTCCAATAGGTTCAAAAGGAGCTTGTTAGAGATATACAAGTAGGGCTCAATGCTGACCCAGTCCCAACTGGAGAAAGGCCAGAACCTTAGCCCCATGGAGTACTTATGAGGATGAAACTTGCTTTTTGCACCAGGTGAAGTAAGCCCTTCAAGTACGGTAGTACACCTTGAGAGAGGTGGACTTTCTGGCATGTGCGACTGTAGGAATGACTGAGTCACACAGCTCCCTGTCCCTCAGGACCTGGGTTTCAACAGCCAAGCTGTCAAAGCCAGCGACTGAGAAGCAGGATGGAGTACCAGACAATGAGGCAATGTGTCTGCCAGAACTTGAAGGCTGTCCGCAAACCACACTCATCTGGGCCACTTGGGAGCCATGAGGATCACTGGAATGCCCTCCAATTCAATCTAGCATAAGAGACGAGGAACAGTCTTTAAGGTAAGAAAGGTAAGATCAGAGAGACCGTTTCCCACTGAGTCACAAGAGCATCCCTCTTGAAGGCTCATGGATCCCTGGATCAAGAGGCAGACCTGTCCAGTTTGTTTCTTGAGTTTGGGAGCCAGGAGATCCATGTCTGGTGCTCCCCAGGGGTTCAAATCTCTTGAAATACCCCAGGCTGTAGAGACCGTTCCCCGGAGTTGAGTTGCTGCTTACTGAGAAGGTCCACCTGCCAACTGTCCACTCCTAGAATGTGCACAGCGGTTAAGGCTGGGATAAGGGGGCGTATCCAGCTGCCGTATGTGAGCAGACGTCTGTTGAGGAGCTCTCCCGCATTTCATCCTGAAAGATACCCGTCGGCTTACCTGTACCTGTCTATCCTGCACTGGTCGCCTGCATAGGTGTTGCTGACACCCGCACGCCGTTTTCGGGCTACTTGCTTCCATATTGAGGCCGGAGGATGTCGAAGAAGAAGGAAGGCAAGGGCCTCCCTCCCGCGATCCAAGATGGCGGCGTCACTTTCCACACGCTCCCCACCCCTGGTCCGGACGGGCTCCCTGTTGAGGTATATAAAGGGGACAGAGAGATACAGCGGCGCGGCTGGAGCGCTTCGCCCGCCACCCTGACACTCCTGCTAAGGGGCTGAGGCTCTCCTATTCAACGGATCGGGCCTCCCGCAGTGAACTGCTGTCGGATCCACGGCAGTCCTCAGCCTCCGATTCGGACGGGCCGGACGACATCTTGGCCACAGTGAATAAAGCTCCTAAGCCCAGTAAGGGCCCCAAAACGCCTAAAGCCAAGCCAGCTGAACCCACTATTGCTGACGTCCTCTCGGCGGTACAGCTCTATAACTCAGCATTAACCTCTCTCACAGGGGAGGTGCATGGAATGAGAGCTGATGAGCCTTTATACGCCATGATCTACAAAAAGTGAGGGAACGCACCTCAGCCCTGGAAAGTAGAGTTAGTGATCTGGAGAACTCTACATCTCCCCTGCTTGCTGATGTTAAAACGGCACTGCATGACATATCTGTGAACACCTTGAAAGATGATGACATTGAAAACCGGCTACGCCGCAATAATATCCGTGCTGTTGGCATACCAGAGCGGGCTGAAGGGGCCAATGCTACTGATTTTATTGAATCCAGGCTGTGCGAAGTCTTTGGAAAAGATTACCTGTCCCCGCTATTTGCTGTGGAAAGGGCCCATAGGGTTCCATCTCGCCCGTTGCCACCTGGAAACCCACCTAGACCCCTATTGATCCGGCTACTCAACTACCGGGATAAGGAGCGTATTCTGCGTAAGGCGCGGGATCTTGGAGAAATCTCTCTGGCTGGCTCTAAGGTTATGCTGTTCCCAGATTTCTCCCAGGAGGTTCAATGACACAGAGCAAAATTCCATGAGGTTAAGAAGCGTCTGCAGCACCTACACCTGTCCTACTCCATGCTTTACCCAGCGAGGCTCAGCGCGGTCGCTAATGGAGAAACACAGTTTTTTTATATTCCTGCACAAGCTTCGTCATTGCTGGATAAGTATGATCGCCGCCGGGCTTCTTCTAACCTGACCGCTTAGCTTTGCCTCTTACTTGAGCCCATTGCTTTGATCCGTGGTACGAATGCCTGACTGTACCTATTGTCACGGGGCCTGGAACTTGCTCCTTACTGCCATGTGATATGTTTTGCCTATGGAATGTGAGAGGTTTGGGTGATGCTGCAAAGCGACGTTCTGTCTTTGACTGTGCCCTTCGCGCTAAGCCATCTATCATCTGTCTGCAGGAGACGCATTTGACTATGGACACGTCTGAAGCTCTGAGCAGACGGTTCTGCCAGGCAGTCTATCATTCCTGTTACTCTTCTTATTCGAGAGGGGTGTCCATCCTAGTCCATAGGAACTTGCCCTTCTCCTGTATGCAGATGAGGGTGGATAAAGCGGGACGTTATGTGTTCCTCTACTGCAATATCCTAGAGCTAACCTGTGTTATTGCATCTGTATATAACCCGCCGCCATTCTCCAATTAGCTCATTTCCTAGCGGATAAGCTACCGATCCCTGTCCTGGTGATAGGGGACTTTAATGGAGTTTTGAATACTAGCCTGGACAGGTTTCCCTGTCGGTTGACAACGGCTGCGCCACTCGCAACACCTCTCAGCAAGCTCTGTGGGGAGCTGTGGCTGGTGGATCTGTGGTGCATTTCTCATCCCACTGATTTACAGTACACCTGCCACTCTAAGTCGCATAACTCCCTTTTGCGGATAGATCTTGCCCTGGGCACCACGGAAATATTTTCCTATGTCAAATCGGTTGACATTCACCCGAGGTGCCTTTCAGATAATTCCATGCTCACTGTTCAGATGCGCCTAGGCAGCCGTAGGTCCATGCTCCCTTACCCTGGCGCTTACACCCGTTTTGGCTGATGTTATTTACTGACCACACAGCATTGCAGAGTGACATTGGATTTTTCTTGTCTGTGAACATTCCCTCTGCCCCCTTTCAGTGTGGTTTGGGATACACTGAAGGTCTACCCTAGGGGTATCCTCCTTAAGAGGGTTAGTGCTATTAAGTCCAAGACTAGGCAGGACCTGACTTTGGCCTGCCAACTGGTTGCTGATAGTGAGAGGACCTATGTGGCCAACCCTACGACATGCACAGAGACAGAGTGGCTGACTGCACAAGGCGCTCTAAATACCCTGTTGAAGGAGCAGTCCCAGAATAAGCTATTTTTCACCAAGCGGGTCTTCTGGGCGGAGGGGGACGCGACAGGTAAAGTCCTGGCGCAAGTTGCCAGAGCCCAACAACCCTCTAGCCATATCGGCGCTATCTCCGACTCTATGGGGATACCCATTCGAGCCAGTGTATGGTGTCCAAAATTTTCCGAACGTTTTACGCATCCCTGTATCAAACTAAGGCTAGTTATTCTGACTCTGAGCTTTCACCCTACCTGCAAAACGTTCCCCTTCTGTCCCTGTAACCTGACAGCATGGACCTCAAAACCCCACTTACTTTGGAGGAGCTGGAAGTGGCGCTGGCTAGCTTCCCCAGTGGTAAGGCGCCTGGTCCGGACAGGCTCCCTATTGAGGTATATAAAACTTACACTACTACTCTCCTACCTGCACTCCTGAAGCGTATAATGATGCCTTTTCCACTGGCTCACTACCAAACACGATGTATGAGGCTACAATAGTGGTGATCCCCAAAAAGAATAAGAACCCGCTGTTGCGGAAATCATATAGACCTATTTCCTTACTGAACACCGATATTAAGATCTTGGCCAAAGTGCTTGCAATGCGGCCCAGAAAATTGACTAGACCAATCCGGCTTTATGCCCAACAAATTAACATCCGTAGAGTGTTCCTGAACATGCATGTTCCTGCCGATAATACGGGCAACAGGGCGCTACTCGCCCTGGACATAGCTAAGGCGTTCAACAGTGTGGAGTGGCGTTATCTGTGGGCAGTGATGGAAGCCTTCGGCTTTGGTCCTAATTATTGCAGATGGGTGAGGTTGCTATATCATCGCCCCGCTGCAGAGATCAAGGTTAATGACTCCCTGTCCTCTGCCTTTCCTTTTCAGAGGGGGTTCCCTCTGTAGGCCTTTCTGTTTGCCCTGGCTATTGAGCCTCTTGCTGCCCTGGTCAGACACTCAGTGGATGTGATAGGCTTCAAACGGGGCGCGCTAGAAGAGAAGATAGTTCTATATGCCGACGCCACCTTGTTGTGCTTGGCGGACAGGGTGTCCTCCCTGACCAGTGTTATGTCCCTACTGTCGGAATTTGCTACCTACTCAGGCCTGGTTGTTAACTGGGAGAAATTTAACCTTCTCCCGTTAGATCTGGATACCACTATGGCACACCTACAGGTACAATCTACCATTACATACCTAGGAATACAAATATCCACTTCCCCGAGCGATTATCTTACTCTGAACTTACACCCTCTTTTGAGGAGATTTAAGACTCAGCATAACTCCTGGGTAAAATGGATGCCTCAATTACTCTATGTGCTTCATAACTCCCCTCTCTGGATCCCTAAAAAAACATTCCGGTTAATCGATAGCATCTTTAGGGAACTGATATGGAAACTGAAACCCTCTAGGCTGCGACTTGATGTATTTAGCCTCACAGCTGCAACACTTTACAGGTTAGGCAGCTGGGGATCATCAGCCGCAGTACTTCCGTATCCTTCTCCACCTAATCCGGGGGCTAAGCCCTTTGCATTATTTGGATAGTCATCTATACGGTAAAACTTACCGTACACTGGGGTTGATGGGGGCAGGTCTGGGATGCCGCTAAACTAGCACTTGGCATCGGTGCCCTGACCCGACACACACCACTGTGGCGGAGTGGACGCCTACCGGAGCTTCTCCATCTCCAGGGCACTGTTGACTGGACTAGCAAAGGGGTGTTAACTATTTCCCACTTGTATAGGGAGGGCAGACTGCGGGACTTTAAGGAATTGACTGCAATGTATGGAGTACCCGGTAGGTGCTACTTCCAGTTCCTCCAGATTACCCATGCCTTAAAATCCCAGTTTAGTCAGGGCCCTCCAGTTCTATCTCCCACTCCGATAATTGATACTGTATTATTGCAACCTCAACATAGGGGATTATCTCCTTTTTATATGCTCATCTTCTGCTTAAGTCCAGTGTCCTTCTCCCTCTCAAGTGCAGGGTGGATGGGAGGGGCATGTGGGGCCTATAGAGGATGATGCCTGGGAGGACGTTCTCCAGGGGGTTACCCAGGTCTCCCTATCTCCCACCCAAAGACTGACACAACTGTTCATACTTCAAAGAACGTATCGCACTCCTGAGTTCTTGTTCCGTATCGGGCTTAGAGAGGACTCCATACCCCAAGTGTGGTTTTCATCGTGGTTCCCTGATCCACCTGCTTTGGAGATGCCCTAAGTTGGTTCGGTATTGGGATCAGATTGTGGATACCCTTAACCTTGTATTTACATCCTCAGTGACAAACTCCCCATTATTGTGTATCCTGGGCATTGTGGAATCTGACTATCTTACACATCATACTACTATAGCATTTAAACGTGCCCTATTTACCGTAACCAGGATGGTGGTTCGTAAGTGGATCTCCCCCTCCCCCCCCCCTACACTGAACTCATGGATAGTGGAACTTGACAGGATGGTAGCATACGAGAGGGTCACTTTCAAACAGAGGGGTACCTTGCCTCGGTTCCTCTCTCTGGGACAGCTGGCTGACGTACCTTGGTCAGGACATCTCTGATTAGCCAGCTTACACGCATTCGCAATGTTGACGCATATGGCTAGACCTGGTTTCTCCTAAATGCAGTCGGTTACTCACAGAGTAAGGTGTTGGCTCCTTGCACAGTGTTCTATATGTATAGAAGGTCCTGGCAGTGGTGTTGTGAGAGGGGGCGGAGAGGGGAATGTCCTCCCGAGCGCCCGTCTGAAGAACATCAACAGACAGGCATAGCTGTCCAAAGGGATGCCGGGGATGTCCTGTTTGATAAAACATCGGTGACGGCTGGAGGAGAGCTGTTCACTGGCGCAGATATTTTATCAAACAGGACATCCCCGGCATCCCTTCAGACGTGCATATGCCTGCCTGTCCCTGGATGATTTGTACAAGCCTCAGTGCGGGCAGGGTGTCTTACCAGGATCAGAAGGATGCATAGAGACAGAGCAGGCAATCAGGTAGCAGGGGTTGGGGAGGGGGCTTTGTATTATCTGTGAGTAGTGAGTATACTTCTGTTTTTAGTCTTAAGTCCACTGTGTTGCAAAGTCCAGAGACTAGTGCTTTCCTATCTCAAGACAAATGTCCTATATCCCAAGCCTAGTGCGTTCCTAAGGGTCTGTGCACACCTAGACGACACAACACCGCACGTCAATCATGCACGGTTCCGTGCGGTCAGGAGTCGCCTAGGTGTGCACCGATCGCGCTGTGCTTCCAAACTTCCACGCTAAAACAGCCATGCGTTTACCTTTTTTCTGCGATTTGCCGTGCAGATGTCAGCCATTTGAAATCAATGGGGCCGCACGGCAATCGCGGCCTGCATTGTGCAGGACCGTGCGATCCCGGGACTCGCGTTCCCGGATCGCGTAGGTCTGCACCGGGTGTGAGTCTAGTGCGTTCTAAGTCCAGAGTCCACAGTCTGTACTGGAGGGCAGGCTCATAAAGAGAACCTGTCACCTCCGAATGCTATCACACAGGAACTTGTTAACCCCTGTATGATAGCAATAAAGTTAAGTGGAAAAAAAAATAGAAGGAATTAAAATGAAAAAACTGATAAAAAGTAAAAAACAAACAAAATGAAAACATTATTATTCATAATCCGCAGAGCCCAACTTGAGACCCTACCATCCCACCTGAGACCTCACACAGCCCCCCCTGAGAGCCCCACAGGCTACCGGAGACTCCCCAGGCAGAATACCAGCATTGCTATAGGAATGCAACAAATGCCAATAATAATAATACAATAATTCTGTATTGCGCCGTATAATCATTATACAGCGCAATGCAGAATACCACCAGCTATAGGAGGACTACAAATCCCAGCAATAATACATTATTCTCCATTGCGCTGTATAATTTATTATTGCTGGGATTTGTAGTCCTCTATAGCTGGTGGTATTCTGCATTGAGCTGTATAATGACTATACAGGATCATTATACAGCTCAATTGAGCTGTGCAATAATATGCTCCTGGTTCCTCTTTTTTTTATGTGTACCTACTGTACTGGAAATATATGCAAAATCAACAAAATCAATCTAAAAAAAAAAAGGCTGAGATATAAAGGTCTGCCCAGGCCATGATCAGGTCTGCTTTTCTTTGAAACACGTGACTTCTAGTTCCTCCTTGATTATTTATGCCATGTCTGTGGTGTCAGACTGGACCCTCCTCAGGCGCTACTGAAGGTGACATGTCAAGTGCTGGAGAGTGAAAATCATCCTCAGCTCCTTGATGGACTCCCAGCACATTGATGGACTGACTGTAAGATCCAGCTCAGACTTCTGACGGTTGAGAATACATCCAAAGCACGGTAGCATTTGAATCATTCTCTGAATGTCAGCAGACAGTGTCTGCTGGGATCTGGCTTTCAGCAGAAGGTTTCCATGTACAGCACGTCATATATGCCCTGAGAATTCAACAGTGCAAGGACAGGAGCCAGCACCTTTGTGAGACCTGTGGGGCTAGGAAAAGGCCAAAGGGAAGTGCCACAAATAGGAAATGTGTTATCCCAAAGGAAAGCGGAGTAATTGCTGGCGTGGAAAAAAGATTGGTACATGCATGTTGGCATCTTTGATGCAGAAACAAAAAATGCCCCTGGCGAAGGGAGGCAATGATTGACCGTGCTGATTCCATGTGGGACGAATCTAAAAAAATGTGTTTTTTAGGTCCCGGAGGGGGCACACCCTTTTACTGGGTTACAGATCCATGAACAAGTTGGAGTAAAACCCTTGGAACCTCTCCTCCTGAGGGAAAGGGATGATGACTCCTGATGTCAACAGTTGCTGCAATGCCCTCTGAAGAGTAGAGATGGACTCGAACATCGGCAGTTCCTGTGTTCGGCAAACACTGCCAAAATGCCGGGTGTTCGTCGCAAACGGACGGGACGGCGGGCATTTATTTTTTTTCTATTTATTGTTTTTCATTTTTTATTTCATCAAGTTGCTGGACGTCGTGATTGACCCTGGATTACATCGGTGGATCCATTTTTTTTTTTTTTTTTAAATAAAAGCATTTTCAAAAGTCTGGCCTCTTTTTTACAATGTTATTTGATTCTTTAGTGAATGGGTAGGGGTACAAGTACCCCTTACTCATTCACAAGTGGGGGTGGCGGCATCTGCATGCCCCTTTATTAACCACTTGCTGTCCGGGGCATTTTCTTACTATTTGCGCACACATGATAAAATATCAATTTTTGGGTAGAAAACAGCTTCAGACCCCCAAACAATTATATATGTTCTGAAAGCAGAGGCCCTGTAGAATAAAAAAAAATGCTAGTTGCAATTTTTTATGTAGCGTGGTTTTTGCGCAAATGTTTATCAAACCAGTATTTTTAGGAAAAATAAACTAAATTAAAATTTAGTGCACAGAATCATAATATAATACCCAATTTTTTGGTAAAATATGAAAGATGGGATCACGTTGGGTAAATAGATACCAAACATGTCAAGCCTTAAAATTGCGTTCGCCCATGATCCCGCAAAAAACATTTTAAACGCTTTTACCGCTCATCAATTTAGTGCTAACAGTGATTGACAGCACTAGAATTATTGCTCTCACTCAAACATTCGCGGCGATATGTAATATGTGTAGCGCAATGGTCATTTTCGCACGTAGGCACACCGACGCGCATTTGCGTGTTTATGTGCATGCACGTGGGGGGCGGGGGACTTACATTTTTTATTTTTCTGATATGTTACTTTAATTATTATAACTTTTAAACACTTTTTTTTTTCTTTACTCTAACCCTATTGCTATTACATAAGGGGCTAACAAGCCCCCTATGTAATAAAAAATAGGGTGTGACAGGTCCTTTTTATGGAGACATCAGGGGACCCCTAATGTCACCTAGGGACCCCAAAGAAGCTGAGGAAGCAGAGATATGCTTCCCCAGCTTCATCTCCTGGTTCTAAAAGCTGGAGACTGTGTGCAGTGACACCGGAAGTGATGTAATAACATCACTTGCGGGTCCAGTGATCGGAGAAGCCGCTGAATCTCTCCCCGATCATTGCGAGCCACTCCCGGGGTCACGTCTGGTAAGTACTAGGAACCAGAGGTCTTACTGAACTCCTTAACGGTAACATCCAAGAGACCCGTACAGACGGGTGGGTGCTTGTAGTGACCACGGACGGCACCGTGAATAACACAGATGAAGAAATCAGGTCACCAGCACACCCTAAGAGTAATTTAGCAAAAGTCCATTTAATGACACATTGCCATTCAATGCAAGCGCTTTCGGGGCCTCAAGGGGTCCCCTTCATCATGCTCAGAATGACATTACATTGTACAACCATCTACCTTAAATAGACATCAAACTCTGTGTTAAAACAGACCCCTCCCATAGAGGCAGCGTCATCACTGAACCCACTCCCGCCATAAGAGGTTCAAAAATGACTAACCTGAAGCAAATTAGATGCACCAACGGCGCGCAAACAAGTACGGGCCATTAGTTTCAGGAGGCATGGGTGGTTGCCTAGGTAGCAGGACGCCATATCGCGTGTAGTCGCCACCCCCCTCGTCCACACATGTCAATGTTGTGTGGAACGCAGGGTTGTTCCGGCTTGCGTTCCAGCCGAGAGCAACATATGACAGCTGGATAGTCTGCGCCTGCGCATTGTATCGTATTACCGAACCACAACCCTCGATCAATGCAGACTAAAAAGAGGATCAGGGCATGAAGAAACACGGCACCAACTAAGGACAAAAAGGAAGGGAAGAGCGCACGGACCGGCACCTTATACCTCGCTGCCTGTTTTTTTTAATTCGGGCAGGTTCCGGCACACGAGGGGGAACCTGCCCAAATTTAAAGAGAGGGGCTGACGGGACATTTAAAAACGCCCGCTTAGATCTAGGAAGCTCCCGGCCGGCTGTATTACTACAACGGCTGGCCGGGAGGCGATTAAAAAGCTGTGCAACCTCTGCTTTAACACAAGTTATGAGACAGTGTAAGCATTGTTTGCAGGCTATCTGGTAAGTGTGCTGGGAAATGTTTGTGTTTGTACCTTCAGGAGTAGGGCACTAAGCACAAAAGAAACCAAAGCCTAGGGGCAGCCCCTGCTGGTGGCCACCCCCCCTAAAAAAGCTGCATGAGGCATGCTGTTCCGAGCCGCTTCCTTTTTAGTTGGGTGATTTGAATTACTCAGCGTTCTAATGTCATTGTGGAAGCCAAGCTCTTCTGATAGCAGCGAAACCGCTCTTCACTCTGAATCCATTTCCCTGACATATGCTGTTTTCTGGACTCTACACCACACAGGCCCAGATTTCCCACAAGGCCACCGAGGCCCGGCCTCGGGGCGGCAGCGGTGGCCTTGTGGGGAAGTTGCGGGCGTCGGTGTAAGGTGTCCGCCTGCCGGCGGCCGCACACTACGGTTCG
>NW_017307389.1:542659-546585 GCF_000935625.1 Nanorana parkeri
AAAAAAAAATGAAACTAGCCCCGCCCCAAGGCCAGGTTCCACAATACGCCCCCCCCCCCGCCATCTGGTTGCCATTCTAAATTGATGGGGAGGGGGGGGCGTATTGTGGAACCTGGCCTTGGGGTGGCAGGTGGAGTAAATCGGGCCCTGACTCCACACCAGCCTGCCGGAATGCTGCCTAAACTACCTTGGATTACAAACTACAAAGTTGTTACTCATCATCTCCCAGCAGTCTGCCAGGATCTTTCAGCTGCAGCCTGAATACCTCGTTGTCTCACTTCCCTTGCTGCAGTATCTGCACCATACCTGGATCTATGGCTGCATCTTACTACAGGATTCCACAGCTTACAAACACTTACCAAGCTCCGCTGAGTTCTCCTACATCCATCTGATACCACAAACGCAAGTACTAAGACATTCCTGAGTTAATACCAAATCTCTCATTTATCTAGATAAGATTCTGTTTTTAATTTACCTTGTGATTTACATATGACTAAGTATACTTGCCAGGAGATGTGGAGTGTGAGAGAACTCTATCATGAATTCACTATATCGCCTGTTGGGGAAATTAGTATATAATGAGATTTTCTGTTAAGAACCATGGATGTATTAAGTATTACACCTTGCTGTTATCGTGGATGCTTATCTTCCTTTCTTTCATTGTTGAACTCCATTCATTGGAAATAGGGTTAAACAGGACATGCAAGTTACTCACTACTATTGCACTCCTGCAGTTGTGATCCATACAAGTTTAGTTATTACAAGAGACCCCTTAAAACCTCTCACGTCTAAGCAAGATTTAGGATTCTCGCTGACCTATGATGTACACTGCAGCCGTGACATGTGTAGGACCCCCAGTCAGAATGAAGGACCCCCCAGTCAGTGTGGTAAGCATTGCAAGAGCAACCAAAAGCTCAGAGCCTAAGACCATCAACTGGAGAGGACAAGGGGATCCCTCTGGTGCTATGTCCCATTTACAGTCATGTGGAAGACCACTCCCGACCGAGAGGGTTGCAAAGACGTCAGAAGGAAGGAATTTTCAACCCATAAGGCTGGATCTCCAAGCCACAAGACTAACCTGAACAACAGCAGCGGGTATGTAGGTGGGATGTAACTGACGTGTCCCGTGCCGAAAATAGGACCAAAATGGATCCAAGAAGGATCAATGCAAATGGAACTGCCTTGAAGGAAGTTAACATCAGGCCCATATCTCTCATACAAAATTAATAAATCCCTGGACCATAGAGTCCTACTGTTAGAACGTAGATTTCAAAGTAGTGGCAAGGCCACAAGAGAAATGTAGCGCATTCACAGCAACATGAAGATGGAACAAAAATTGCAGAAATTCCTCCCACAGGAAGGCTATGACAGTCTAGGTGGATACCATGCAAACCTCTTCATGAATGAAGACACAGATACAGAACAAATATGAGACAGATGTTTCCTGTTCACTATCGGAACAGCAAACAGGTTGGTGAGAAAACCTAAAGTAGAGCATGAAGGCATGCTGTTCTGAGCAGTTACACAGGCAGGTTTAAAAACACTGGAAAGAAGGGCCCAAATGCTCGAACAGAAACCGTTAGTAAAAGAAATCCGCTGGATCCTCTGACATAGGCTCAGTCCATACCCCTAGGGCAGTACAGACAGACATAACTGTTAAGAAAAAAAGGATTCAGAGGGTCAGCAGGGTGCCCCTCACCGCAGGACGCGTACACACAGGGCTGGCCTTAGGCCTTTAGGCGCCCTGTGCGAGAAAGCTTTACTGCGCCCCTCAGTGACCACACCCCTCAGTGGCCACACTCTTTGGTCACACCCCTAATAACCACACCCATTTTCGCAATATCCGCACCATTTAAAAACTCCTATTTTGTTAAGCCGCGTTGTAATTAAACGGCCGGACAGCGGCTTCTTGAATGCGGGTGGGCGTTCTTAAAAAGGACCTGTCACTGCAAATTGGCTATCACATAGGGAGCTTGTTTGCTCCCTATGTGATAGCAATAAAGTTAGGTGGAAAAAAAAAAAAAGTTTAAAAAAATTAAAGTTACAAAAAAAATAAAACAATTAAAAGCCACATATCAAAGCAATAAAAATAAATAAAAATCCCCCGCCCCCACATACACACGCGTCGAGTCCGCCTACATACGAAAACGACGATTACATCCATTGCGCCGCACGTTACATATCGCCGTGAACGTCGGAGTGAGAGCAATAATTCTAGGGCCATTAATCACTGATAACACTAAACTGATGAGCGGCAAAATCTTTTAAAGCGTCGGCTATGGCCAATTTTAGGTATGGTAGTTTTTTGCGATTTAGCGGGTGCGCTCAATTTTAAAGCTTGACATGTTTGGTGTCTATTTACCCAACCTGACCCCGTCTTTTATATTTTACCAACAAATTGGGTAATAATAAATGTTTTTTTAACATAACATAACTTTTCTTTCATTATATAGTAAAAAAAAAACCGTAGTGGTGATTAAATACCACCAAAAGAAAGCTCTCTGTCCCAAAAAAATAGTATAAAATAGAATACTGAAAAATGGCCTGGACAGGAAGGGGGTGTAAACACCCCAGTCAGCAAGTGGTTAAAAAGTATGATAAAAATAAAACTTTTATTCAAAGGTATTAAACTTGTAGGCACAATATAAGTATTCTTATAAAATAAAACAACAGAAGGCAAACAATAAATGTCAAACTAAAATAGAGTCTATAAAATTAAAGTGTCAGGTTGTCATGCCGATTCTTTTTTCAAGTAAGTATATCTAAAAAAGTAAAAATAGAAAACAGAACACAAAACCTAGACTACATGTAATATTAATGAATTACTATATGTCCAAATATACGTAACATGTATTAAGCCACATAATAATTTGTTTGAGAATGTGTGGCGGCCATGTTGGCCACCAGCGTGTTCTGTGAATGCGTGCCACCATCTTGGAGGCGGGGAGCATGACGTTACATGCATTCGTGGCGTCAGGTGACGTCACACGCCGATATTGGCCCACCATCTTGGTGTATACCTAGATATACACCAAGATGGCGGCGCCCAGCACATGCGGTGTTATATGATGTCATGCGCTCTGCCTCCAGAACACGCCAATTGCTGAATCCAAAAATCCAAAATAGCATATAAATTTGTTTTGTTTGATGAAGCAAATGAAACGCTTTTAGTTTTCGTTCATTTCATCTGAAATGAATTTTTCATTTTCACACATGTCTAATAACATGTCTGTGTGTGCGTGGGAAGGGAGGGGGGGGGGCAGTTTTCACTTTTTAAAAATAATTTTTTACATTTTTTAATAATTAATTTTTTATTATTTATTTTTTTACTGTTGGTGGGCTTCGGGGGAAATATTAGGGGTCCAAACAGACCCCTGACATTTCCCTTTTAAAATAGAAAAGAAATTGAGGACACCAAATCCTCAATTTCTTTTTCTGCAGCCTCAGCACTCAATGAATGGGAAGCACTCAGTACAGAGGCTCCTCCCATTCATTCAGACACTGATAGTAAATATTTAACTATCAGCAGTTTCTGAATGGGGAGGAGCCTCTGTAGTGAGTGCTTCTCCCCATTGAGGAAATCTTGAATGAACAGGCTGTGATGTAAATCACAGCCTGTTCATTCATAACTGGGGATACATAGTATTATGTGTCCCCAGTTATTTACAAACACTGGAGTGATCAGATGATCGCTCCAGTGTTTGTCCTTCTCATATGGAGGATTTGTAAGTATCAAGGATATTTACCGATCCTCCGCTCTGCCACGCACAGAGCCGATGTCATCCTGAAACTGACAGGATGACAGCGGCTCCGATCTCCTCCCCGCTCGGCCATCATGACAGCTGTGGGCGCGGCTTCTCTCCCCCTCATCGCTCGGCCATCCTGGCAGCAGGCAGCTCTCCCTCCTGCGCCCCCCCCCACCCCCC
>NW_017307389.1:546793-551940 GCF_000935625.1 Nanorana parkeri
CGGTGAGGAGGAGAGAAGCTGCCCCGAGGACGAGCTGTCAGCCGCCTGGCGCCTGTGTTGCCATGGCGCCCTGTTCGGCCGCACAGCTCGCACACTCCTAAGGCCGGCCTTGCGTACACAGCATAGCATCAAACCAAAGGTGGTGCTATAGATCTATGTTGTGTCCTTCAATGAATGGAAGAGAAATTGTAATTACTAAATTACTAGAGATGCACCGATACTAGTAACGGTGTCAATGCCAAGTATTTGGGTGACTACTAGCTTCCTGATTGGTTGGGAAGATGGCCAATCGGGAAGCCGGACAGCAAGTCATTAACCACCCCAGGCTTTCTGATTGGTCAGAAAGCCGGCTTCATGCTCCCTCTTTACCAGATGACGAGGGAGCATGGAGCCGGCTTCCCGGCCAATCAGGAAGGTGGGCGCCGTGTAATGATTTGTTGCCTGGCTTCTTGATTGGCCAGCTTTTCGACCAATCAGGAAGCTGGGTAACAAGTCATTACATGGCGCCCGGCTTCCTTATTGGCCAGAAAGCCAGCTCTATGCTAATCGGGAAGCCAGGGGGCGAGTCTTTGCACGCCGCCCGGGTTCCCGGCTAGTCAAGCCTGGCTTCCTTAATGGGACTTCTGGTATCGGTATTCGGAATTGGCGAGGAGTACTTGTTTCTGAGCATTTACATTTCTATGTTTCTAAAAAATTATTTGTCTTTCTACCACCTGTGGGCATTCAGGGATACAGCAGAATAACATGCAGTGCATTTGTGTCAAATAACTTGGTATTGTGTGTTAGTATATATGTAAATTTATACTGAAAATGTGGTAAGTGACAGAGCCAGTGCTATCAGAGAAAGGATGTAACAGGCAGCCAGAGCCATTGCTAGCAGAGGAAAGGTTGTCAGAAGTAGCCTAGAGGGGGAGTCCGATTAGAGACATGTGCTCCTGTAGAGACATGTGCTCCTGTGGAGACATTTGCTGTTGAGGCAGCGTCAGGACAAGCTAGGACACATGTCCAGGCTTGCCTGGCCCCTAAGACAGGCACCCTAAGCAGACCAACATCTGAGGACATAATGTCAGAAGAACACTTTCTAGATGGTGAAATGGTGTAAAATGGTGCTTTTAACAGGTGGAGAACATGCCCAGACCAAGTGTGACCAAATAGATCTTTGGCTGGATTTTACTTTGTGGCTGTAATAAGCTAAAACAAAACCTTCTGTGATGGTAAACCTTTATTTGTGTTTATACTGACAGACCAGGTCAGAAAGCCCTAAAATGCATATTTGCAGAATCTCCTTGGGTAAATATTAAATAGTGCATATTAGTACTTTGGATTCTCCTTCTGAGCCAGCTAACACTGTTTTGTTACACACTCGCCCTGTTTATAGAGCTTAGCAGTTACATATGAAATTTATACACACACCGGAATGACTTTCTTTGGTTTAAAACAGGAAAACAGAGCATCAATGTAGGTAGCATTGCTGTGCTGCCTCTTATTGACCCACAGAACTCTGGGAATACTTTGCCATGTATTAGTGTTTATTTGTAAAAAGAAAAACTGTAATACATACAAAGACTATTATATTAGTAAGAAAAACAGGTATAGTACAGTTTAAAAACAAATAAAAACCTAAAATAACATTCAGCCAACACATTATAGTTCCTTGTTTAAGAATTAGGAGAATAGGGAAGAAGTAAAGTGAACATATTACATTACAATAGAACTCTAGTCAAAACTATTTATCCTGATTTTGATCAGATATGGAAGAATTAGAATCTGTTTTTTTTTTTCTTCTGCTGCCTGTTTCCCTATTTGGGAGATTTCCCTGTAATTTCTGTCTTGGATATATGATGTGAAGTGAGTTTAAATGATCTTATTCCAGTGAGAACCATGACATTCTAAATTCCCCCTTACTTTCTACAATGGTCACCATAGCCAATAGGAAGTGTGGATCTCCTGATTCTGAGCACCTCCCAAAAAACAACTGACAGGTTCTTAGCAATTCACACTTCTTTAAAAAAAAATAGAAAAATCTTTTGGCTGGAGTTGTAATTTTCAATAAGACAGAAGCATTGTGTATGAATGGTATTGTTCATGACATTCATTTTCAAATAATTACAAGTTACATTTAAGAAATAGCAAATATTCTTGTTTGTATGTATGAAACTCCTATTGCCTAACAAAAAACAAGAATGACTCAACATCCTCTGTACAATGAGTAAAAAAAAAGTCTGCATAACCTCTAGGCTACCTCTAATACAATGGTAATGAAGCAGTTATTGTGGTAGCTATTTACACAGGAAAAGGAAATTGAGATGATACATAGACATAGATTTTCTGTTCCTATGAGACAGTGTTTCACAACTACCCATGGTACTAGCAGAAACTGAATGCAATGTTCATGGTAAATCCACATAAGCCAAGTTATCTGCACCTGCAAGACACAAAGATAAAAAAAAAAACCTTTAATAAGTTACATTAATAGATAAACTGACAGACTAAGAAAAAAGTGTTATCTGGAGATATGGTTTAGTTTTGTATGGGGAGTGGAGAAAAAATAAAATGACCTTTCACAAATATGTCCTCCAGCAATAATTTATTGAAAGGTCAACTCCAAACAGTAGTAATGGCTATTACTACTGTTTGGATGAAATTACCTTCTAATAAATTTTTGCTAGAGGAGATACTTGTTCTGTATTTGCTTTCTATCACTGAAGTCTTAAAGTGACATTAAACCCTCAGATTTTTTACAATAAACCAATACTGTAATGTGTGCCTTACTGTAATCCATGATTGTTTCCTTTCTCTTTGCTGCTCTTCCTTTTAAATCCTCATGTCTTCTCATGCTTGGGGAGAACTTCCCTTTTCAGCTCAGTGCCTCTTCCTGTAGTGCTGGCTCAGGTTACAAGCCTATACAAACTAATACACAGACACCGTGTATCCATTCCTGAGACAAGGCAGTCTGCTGCAAAACGGAAGTTCTGCAGAGCATGAGAACGGATACAGATTTAAAAGGAAGAGCAGCAAAGAGAAGGGAAACAACCATGGATTATAGTAAGACACACATTGAATTTAAACCAAAACTGTAATCAGTTTTTATTAGATTTTCAGTACAAAAAATACAAACAATGGGGAGGAAAGAAAAAAGAAAGGGGGAAGACAAAAAGTAAGAGAGAAAACTAACTGAGAAATTAGAGAGAAAAAACAAAAAGGGAGAGAAAAAAGAAAGAAGAAAGAAAGGCTCCTCGGACCCCAGCAGCCCGAACAATCCAAGCTATGGATCCGTTAATCACAGTAAAAACAGGTTGCAGGCCATATTTCTACAGAGGGATTTCTCGCGTTTTACAATGCGAGGAATGCCGCAGAATCCATATATAAAACCCAAGGGGCCCATAAAGTTGCGCATTGAGGTTGACAGTCCCCCAAAGACGCCGTCAGCTCTTCATAGCGCATGATCAGCCACAGTTCAGCAATCCACTCCCGCACGGTCACGGTGTTCCAGTGTCGAGGGATAATTGTCCGAGCCGCGGCCACAAAAAAATCGGAGCAGGTCTGTCTTGACCGAGGCTAAGGAGCCAGGCAAGACAGACAAAAGGGCTACTTTGGGGGATGGGACCAGGGACGTTCCCATGACTTAATTGTAGATAGCAAAAACACGGCACCAGAAAGGTAATACCGGGCAGCTCCACCAAGCATGAAGGTACGTGCCTTCTGCAATCAAACATCGCCAGCAATGTGCTGGCCTATCGGAGAATATCCTGTGTAAGCGGGCCGGGCATCGGTACCAGCGAGTTAGAATTTTATAGCCCTTTTCCTGAGCCGAACAAGCAATGGAAATCTTATGGGTTAGCCGGAACGATGTACGGACTTCCTCGTCAGTAAGATCAGAGCCTAGGTCTCTCTCCCACCTGGATATATACAGTGGGCGGTCCTGCGATTTTACCGCAATCAACTGGCGGTATATCAGGGAGATGGTATGAGAAGGTGCTTCCTCAAGGCCACAAAGTGATTCGAACCAGGAGAGCAGGCGATGTAAAACAGCCCGGCCCCCCAATTCACTATAGAACGTGCAAAGTTGAAAATATAGTAGCCAAGAGCCGGGGTTATTCGGATAGTTTGCTAGCAGAGCATTCAAGGGTTTCAGGGCCGTCTTCATGAGGGCCTCCACTATCGGCGACGGTTCTTTGGCCGACCAGCAAAGGAAACGAGAGGAAATACAACCGGGAGGGAACTCAGGATTTCCCATTATAGGTGTCATAGGGCCCACCAATGAGGACAGACGGATTGTCTTAACTAGTACGTCCCAGACCTTCAGAAGGGGTGGGATGCTAAAGGGAAGAGAAGAGGATAGAGAGCGGTGAGCAGGGGAAAGCCAAGGAATAGAGAAAGATTTATGGGCGCCCTGATATTGGCGATCAAGAACCTGGGAGAGAAGTGTAGCGCAATAGTAGAGCTTTAGATCAGGCAGGGCCAGGCCCCCCTCATCCTTAGCTCGAGTCAATACACTATATGCCAGCCTTGGTGACTTGCCCGCCCAAATAAAACGAAGCAATGCCGCGCGCAATTGTCGAAAGAAAGGGGCAGGTAAGGCCAGCGGAAGGGTTTGAAACAGATAAAGAAAACGAGGGAGTATATCCATTTTAAAAAGCGCAACCCTACCCAGCCAAGAGTGTCGAAGGGCATTCCATTGTTGGAGACGTGAGACTGTAGCGTGAAGAAGTGGGGCATAGTTCAGGCGATAAAGGTCAGCTTGTTCAGGGGATAAGAATATGCCAAGGTATTTAACGGCCGTGGGTTGCCATTTAAAGTGAAATTGATCCCGCAGCTGGTCAATTTCCATTGAAGGAAGCAAGATATTTAGAGCCTCAGTTTTATGTAGGTTTACTTTAAAATTGCTGGCAAATCCATACCTATTAAATTCTTCCAACAGGGAGGGTAGCCCAATAAGGGGATTGGATAGATAAAGCAAAACGTCATCTGCATACAGTCCTAGTTTATAGTGGTGATCCCGAATACAAATCCCCTGAATAGATTGATTCATGCGGATAGCTACCGCAAGATGTTCCATCGCCAAAATATATAAGAAAGGAGACAATGGGCAACCCTGTCTAGTCCCATTTCGTATAGTAAAGGAGGGGAATAGCGAGCCGTTAACT
>NW_017307389.1:552300-560129 GCF_000935625.1 Nanorana parkeri
GGTGACTTGCCCGCCCAAATGAAACGAAGCAATGCCGCGCGCAATTGTCGAAAGAAAGGGGCAGGTAAGGCCAGCGGAAGGGTTTGAAACAGATAAAGAAAACGAGGGAGTATATCCATTTTAAAAAGCGCAACCCTACCCAGCCAAGAGTGTCGAAGGGCATTCCATTGTTGGAGACGTGAGACTGTAGCGTGAAGAAGTGGGGCATAGTTCAGGCGATTAAAGGTCAGCTAGTTCAGGGGATAAGAATATGCCAAGGTATTTAACGGCCGTGGGTTGCCATTTAAAGGGAAATTGATCCCGCAGCTGGTCAATTTCCATTGAAGGAAGCGAGTTATTTAGAGCCTTAGTTTTATGTAGGTTTTCTTTAAAATTGCTGGCAAATCCATACCTATTAAATTCTTCCAACAGGGAGGGTAGCCCAATAAGGGGATTGGATAGATAAAGCAAAACGTCATCTGCATACAGTCCTAGTTTATAGTGGTGATCCAGAATACAAATCCCCTGAATAGATTGATTCATGCGGATAGCTACCGCAAGATGTTCCATCGCCAAAATATATAAGAAAGGAGACAATGGGCAACCCTGTCTAGTCCCATTTCGTATAGTAAAGGAGGGGGATAGCGAGCCGTTAACTCGCACCCGAGCTGTAGGACAATTATAGAGGGCCATAACTTTTTCCACGAACGGTTTTGGCAGGCCAATTTGTTCCAGAGTAATAGCGAGGAAGGTCCAACTTAGACGGTCAAATGCCTTCTCTGCGTCAACAGACAGGAGATATAGAGGGAGGCCAGAGGATTTAGTATATCGCATAAGAGTGAGCGTCTGATTGTATTATCTCTGGCTTCACGAAAAGGAATAAATCCCACCTGATCCATATGGATCAAAGATGGGACATGTTGGCTCAAGCGATTCGCAAGAAGTTTTGCGTAAAGCTTGAGGTCTACATTGATAAGAGAAATCAGTCTATAATTAGCGCAGAGAGTGAGATCTTTGTCAACCTTGGGGATTACGGTTATGTGAGCTTCGGATGCCGCACGCCGGGGTATATAGGAAGTGTGGCAGGATGCGGTGGAGGGAGTGGAGGTGAGAAGAGACCGATAGGAGAGATGGTCCATGGGTTTTTTTTTATTAGATCAACCAAAGGTAAACCCAGATGGGACTTAACCTCTCTGCGGTGCTTATTTGTGCCCCTCACGCCACACGTCACCACTCGAACCCTGAGATCCACGGTACACGGACATAGGAATGGATATGTCAAGGAAATTATAAGATGTACTATATATCTGTATGAAATGGATGTTGAAGTGTCTACCTTAAATGTAATTTGCCAGATGGTGTAGTATATCTGCGGTTTTCATATTTCCTCATGAAGGTACCCCCCTCTATGTGGCGATAACCCGCCCTGGTAACCTCTAGATGTGGCTCCCTTAGCACTTGAATAGAATGTGAGTCATATACGGCTTTCACTGTGCTACATGTACCATACCTTGTTTTTTTTATATAAGGGCACCTTAGTGTGTGCGTTTCCATCCCGGCCCTTTTCTATCCCCGTCTCCCTTTCCCTATTACTCCTTGGTGTTCCCCCACCCCCCCTTTTTTTTATTTGTCTTTGGTTTTTTGTTATAAGTCTATGATCCTCCCCTGTGACGGATGGGATCTAACTGTTGATATGTTTGTTTTTGCATCCCGCCCTCTGTTAGCCTGCTTAAATGCCCCTAAGTGATTGGCACTATACAAATGGTTATAACTTAAACATTATCTTTAGGATGCCCGGTTGGGTTATAGGAGCGAACCTGGTGCACTTGGTGCCTCTATACCCCCTATAGGATGGCCAACTGGGTTGTAGTACCCTGTTGTGCCTTTTGGAAGACGCGTTTCTTCCTTTTAGGTCTTTATGTGTTCCTTTGGTTTTTGCCTTTTTTTTCTCTATGCTGGGCCTTTTACTTTTACTTTTTGTGGCCCCTTTCTATCTGTTGTCTGTCCCCCTTTCCCTCGGCCCCTTGTGCTCCTCGGGCCTGCAGCTGCCTCTCCAGTGCTAGTTGGACTGATTCCCAATGTTACCTGTGACATTTGTTTCCCTGAATGTTCAGGGTTTAAACGAACCGTGTAAACGCTCGCAATTGGCATACTCCATGCATAAAAGACGTGCGCAGGTTCTCTTCTTACAAGAGACGCACTTTAAAGATCCAGTAGCACCACGACTGTCCTCACGGTACTACTCTGGCATATACTAGTAACAACTCCATTGCTAAATCCAAGGGGGTGGCCATTTGTTTTCATTCGACAGTGCCCTTTCAGCTCCTGCAGGTCGATCGGGACCCGGATGGTAGGTACCTTTTTGTAAAAGGGACCCTTTTTCATAAGACTTTTACATTTGCAAACGTTTATTTACCCAACCAATCTCCACTTCCTGCCTTTCTCACAATGCTCCACCGGTTGGAGATGTTTGCTGAAGGACTCATAGTACTTGGCGGCGACCTTAACTTTCCACTTGACCCTCGCTTGGATACTTCTTCGGGACGGTCCTCTGCTCCGCTTACGCAACTGAACCGTCTCAAATCTTTTTTACACCGGTTACAGCTGGTAGATGTGTGGAGGATATTACATCGCTCGGTACGGGATTATACTTTTTATTCTTTTCCCCACTGTTCACATAGTCGTATAGACTAGTTTTTGGTGTCCCATCATCTCCTTTCTTGGGACCCCCGAGCTTCTATTGATTCACAGGTTTGGTCAGATCATTACCCCGTTTCTATGTCCCTTCACTTTTCTGATCAACCTCCCCAATCATTTACGTGGCGCTTTAATGAGACTCTTCTCCGTGACCCCATCACGGTGGAAGCTGTTACATCTACCTGTCTATTTTTATTGACACACATGCGTCGGATGACACGTCTCCCCCAATTAAGTGGGATGCCCTTAAATGCCTTCTCAGAGGAATACTTATTTCTCTCATGAGATCAATGCCTTGGAGCTTCAGCACAAGGATTCACGTGCCCCCTCTATATTGCTGGCCTTGGAACAGAAACGCTTGCACCTTCAATCCCTTCTAGACTTGAGTTTACTTAAATATAAAGAATCCCTGCGCAGATCACTGTATGGACATGGAGATAAGTGTGGCCGCTTACCGGCCCGTTCAATTCGGGAGCAGGTTGCGCGCACATTTGTTTCTAAAATATAAACTAAAGACGCCCAAATGGTTCATCGTACTGACCAGATTGCCTGTGCCTGCCAGGCCTATTACGCTGAGCTTTACAATCTATCTTCCTCGGGGATGTCTTCTTCGGTTTTCGATCCTTCGGCAGCTGCGGCCTCTTATATTGCTTCTACTCCCCTCTCGACTCTTCCTCCTGAGGCTGCTGCCCTAATTGGGGACTCCTCATCTATGGAGGAGATCTCTGGCGCTATTAAGGGGCTTCCTCTTGGGAAGAGCCCAGGTCTGGACGGATTCACTGGGGCCTTCTATAAGCATTTCCAAGATTTGTTGACTCCCTTACTTCAAACCACTTTTAACTCCATATCCACCGACTGCCCTTTTCCCATGCAATCGCAAGTATTGGTTTATGTTAAAAAATCTGAGGGTTTAATGTCCCTTTAAGTAGGTTGATTTATGCTGCACAGTGATAGATGAATGCAGGGGTGACATATTAGGTGGAGCGGTGTATATGTGATGTAGCATGTTTTTTCTGTCCTCTGTGACCAGTTTTGGAAACCTTTGCAATTCTATTTCCGGTAACAATGCTGGCACCAGTATAGGGCAAATCTCCAATACGGATAGAAACAAGAATAGTTGGATGACTTGGCTGTAAAATAATTTGCAGTACAGTAAAGAACACAGGCTCCTTAAATCACAGCGCATGCAGCCACCTTTAGGGACACAGAATGTAAACTGGCACATGCCAGCTCCCCCCAGGGCCACAGGAGGGGCAACCACCGTGCAAGGAACATGACAGCGGAAGCCTATGACATGCCATAGGCTCCCACTACTCCCTCGGACGTGCATATGCATTGTGGGACTCCAACTGCATTTAAGGCATTGTGGAATCAGTACTCAAATATTGAAGCTTATATATGCCATATGTACTTCATGGTTGACTTTATTAATAACAATTAGCTAACAACATAACAAAGTCAATTTTGTTTTAATTGAAGCCTCCACCAGCCTATATGCCTGCTTTGTTGAAACTGTACAGTACAGGGCACAGGTTCACGAATCAAAGAACCTTTTAATCCTGTGGTGGCAGTGCTAGACGTTTGTCAGACTTTGGCAGTTCGGAGAAAAAGGCATTACTACAGACCCAGGTTCAGTGCCTTCTGATCAAGAGGTTACCTGGACCCCCTTCCTGGCCAGGCCATTTTTCAGTATTCAGCACTGCAGTATTTTAACTGACATTTATTCCGTCATGCAACGCTGTACTGAAATGAATTTTATACAATTTTTTGGGGACAGATAGAGCTTTCTTTTGGTGGTATTTAATCACCACTGGGGGTTTTATTCTTTACTATATTTAGGAAAAATTACATTATGTTAGGAAACATTTATTATTACCCAACTTTTTAGTAAACTATAAAAGACGGGGTCACGTCAGGTAAATAGACACCAAACATGTCAATCTTAAAAATTGCGCGCACCCGCAAAAATCTAGCATACCCAAAATTGACCATAAGTGACGCTTTAAAAGTTTTTACAGCTCATCAGTTTCGTGTTATCGGTGATTGATGGCCCTAAAATTATTGCTCTCACTGCGATGTTTCAATTGTCATTTTACATTTATATGTGCGTAAATGTGGGGGTGGGGGACGTAACATTTTTTAAAATATATGTGACTCTTTTTTAAAACTTTTAACAGTTCTTTTTACACTTAATGTTATTGCGATCACATAGGGGGGCTAACAATCCCCTATGTGATAGCACAGGCACAAGGAGAGGTCCTCTTTATGGAGACATTAGGGGTCTCCAAGACCCCTGTCACCTGGGGACCCCCAAAGAAGCTGATGAAGCAGAGATCTGCTTCACCAGCTTCTTCTCTGGCTCTCAGCCAGAAAAATGACAGCTCAATGCAGAAGTAATGTATTACACATCACTTTCTGCATTCAGATGTCGGAGGGAGTTCAGCAAGGAGGAAGATGCTGAGCTCCCTCTCATCTTCCTCTTGACACCCTCCCGAACCAGTCCTGGGCCGCAGATGGAGCAGCGGAGCCTGGGATTGAAGGTGAGGGTACAAGAGGGGTGGAGGGGGGCGCGGCTGTTTAGAGGGGACAGTTTTTTTAATGCCCGTGCACGCAAGCAGAAAAAAAAGCTGTTTATTTACCGCAACCTGGCAATGGGAGCTTGATGTCCGTCCGTTTTTTTTCAACGGGTGAATGGCAAGCAGTTGAAATACGAAAAAATGGTCTGGCTTCAACCTGGCTAAGTTATTTGAGTACTCACAGATTTAGGCTATCTGGGCCTGGGGATTTATGAGGATTTCATTTTTCTAGCCTCTTTCACACCTTGATCTCAGTCAGCCACTGGGGCTCCTTCTTTCCATGGTGGATAGAATTTACACTTTATTATATCCATCTTTCTCATCTGTATAAACATGCTTTCTCCATAACACTTGTAATTGGCTTTTCCTGCTCATCCTTTATGGGGCCTACACGTTCTATTTTACTATTTATATACTGTATTTATAGCATTTCTTTCCACAGCTATTGGTTCTACGTAGCATAGTGCTTGAATGCCAGTGATGACCATTCCATCTTATACTTTTTAAAGACCTTTTTTCCATAGTCCTTCTACCCTAGAATTTAATCAGCCTGGTTTAACTTTTGTTCTTTTAAATTTGCTGGTTTATGGAATGCATTGGTAAATACGGTTTAATATGACCTTAAAGCACTCCCAGGCTGCTGTATTCATTGTCAGGAAGATTTGATTTCATCTGGTATCATACAGTAAGGATTGCAGCTTAACCGTCTTTTTGAAGTTTAGTGTTCTTGTTAAACCAACATATCTCCAGGAAAAGACTGCAAATGTTATTACTCTGTGATGGCTGTTCCTCAAATTCTCTCATATCTTCATCTGTGATCAGCTCCGAATGATTCAAAATTAGTAAATCCAACAGGGCATTGTTTTTAGTTAGAGTTTCCACCATTTGACCCATTACATTTTCTTGCAAAAAGTTCAAGAAATGACAGGCCTTTGTTGAGCATGCAGTTTCACTTGTCCAATCAATGTCAGGACAGTTCTTCAACCACTTGTTCAGCTACCTCTGGGGAACAAATAGGAGGGAGCAGCATGAGCCAACCCCCTATACAAATGTTTTGTGAAAGAGTGAGCAGCAAGAGGCCTCTGGGCGCAAATAGCCAAGGCTGAGGTTTGGCCCAGACTAGATCGGAGAAATGACAGGCAAAGTAGGCCTTCCAAGTGCGATGATGGGCTTTCTGAGCAGTCAACTTTCTAGCCTTCAAAAGCATAGGAATAACTAAGTAGGACAGATGCTGATCCTTTAGGACCTGAGATTTAACAGCCAAGTTATCAAAGCCAGTGACTGTGAAGCAGGATAGTATACCAGTCCCTGAGATTTCCCCCACCCCCCGCTGACTTCCAGAAACACATTGGAGTGAATAGACCATTTTCCTGCATGCACACCCTGACCAGTGAGAAAGTCCAGGAATGTGAAACTCAGTTCAGTCATGGCTGCATGATTTTTAGTGCTGCCCTAAAGGTTGATTTAAACCACACGGGTTGCACTATCAGATTAAAACCTTATTGGACGTCCTTGAAGCTGGCTTGTCCACCTCGGGAGGGACAGGTGAATTGCCCTTAACTCCAGAATGTTGTTAGAAGTCTGGATTCCCTTAATGAACAAATCAAGTGGACCATCTCTGTCCTGAAAATTCCTCCAAGGGAATATCTGGAGATACCTCCATGCTGGTATCCATAGTTTAGTTTGGCGGGAGACATTACTTTGCCGCCTCTAGCTTTGGGCTGATTAGCCACCAGGTTGGTGAGGTCCTGGAACTCATGGACAGGAACATGGATAGATCCACAGACTGGGTGACTGTCCCATGCAGCCAGAATATTAAGCTGAAGAGGCCTGGTGTGAAACTGGTCAAACATCAATGCTTAGAAGGAGGCCAAACCAAGCTCAAAACTCTGATGCAAAACTGAACCGACGGTAGCTTCCAGGAGTGTAGGGACCAAACTTGAGAACAAAAGGGCCACAACCTTCTCCCAGGGAAGAAAAACCCAGGCCTGGACTATGTCCAAGACTACGTCCAGGTAGGACCGTATTCCCGGCAAGGCCACCGAGGCCCAGCCTCGGGGCGGCACTGAGCAGAGGGGCGGCACAAGTTTGAAGTCACCGTACACCCGGAACATGGAGTTCCAGGCGCCGGGCGGTAATTTATTTTGTACATTTAGCCCTGCTTTGCACAAGCAGGGCTAAATGTAGAATAGGAGAAATCACTTGTTTCTTTACAAGTGATCTCGGCAATGTCGCCAAGAACACTTGTAATTAGACTGCCGGTCCGAGGGCGAGGAGAGACAGCCAGGAGAGAAAGGGAGAAGAGGCAGCCAGGGAAGAGATAGAAGAGATACAGCCAGGGGAGTGATATAGGAGAGACAGCCAGAGGAGAAATACTTCCACTGGGTTCTGGAAGCAGGTTGTTTTAAAACCTTGGAAAGTGTTCCTCCAAGGGAACCAGAACAATTTCAGCCAGAGAGTGCAGAAGCTTCAAGGCACCATGAATATCCCTTAGTCTCTACAGAGAAGAGGGAAAATTTTAAGTCATGAAGCAAGGAGACGGGAAGAACAAAAATTCCAGTTGATTTTACAGAGACA
>NW_017307389.1:560170-580242 GCF_000935625.1 Nanorana parkeri
CATCCGAACTCAGGGATGTAGACCTCAGCTACACTTGCGGGGCACTTTGAGATTGGACAGGTGCAAACAGTGTAAACTGAAAAACCCAGAGCAAGAAAGGAATACCATCACAGACTGGTGGTATTCAGCTGTGGAGCTTAAGAAGGCAACTGGGAGCTGGGCTCGGCACAGTAAGGGATGGCTGGAAGTTTGAGGACAAGGCAGAGTGTCACGATGAATCACCTTGGGCGTGGAGTTTAAGGGCCATGCAGTATTCACCAGAGCTTCTGATGATGGAGATGGATTTCGTAGTATGTCGCTTGACCCCAGGTTGTGATCCCCAGGTTCACCCTACTCAGCTAATGGAGGACAGGAGACAAGGCTAGAGGTCAGGGCAGGGTGAGAACCAGGATTACCAGGATGCAATTTCAAGGTCAGTACAGGCAGAAGACATGGATACTAGGAGGCAAGCCAAAGGTCAGGACGGGTAAGGGGTGACTATTACCAGGAAACAAAGATTGGTACATGAAAATGGCAGCTTGACAGGGACTAGCTTGGAAAGGCAAGTTTAAATAAGGTGAGGTATTGGAAGGAATTGGAAGGAACCACTAGATTGTCTGAGAAGCAGCTATAACAATCAGCAGTTGAGAACGGGCTACATCTAAAGCTTCCAAACCAGTGCAAGAGCAAGGTAGAAACATAGCATGTTAGTGGAACTAAAAGTAACAGAACAGCAAGCTGCTCATCTGTGACACACAAGTTTGTAAATCTGCAAGTAATAGTTCAGCTGCAGCGCTGATCCGTGACAGTACTGACAAGAAGCATACGAACAGACCGCACTATCCAGAGAATTCCAATACTTCAGACTTTATTGAAATTCACAGCAAATCCACTGTAACAGTGTATGTAACTGCAAATACCAGCACCACAAACCCCCAACCAGCTACAAACTCTCATGTTTCACCTGTAGGCTTATTCATAGAGGTGGCCTATTAGACCAGCACCTGTGGAGTCCTGATGGCGGCTAAGGAATTGGAATGGTGAGATTTCTGTTAGTACTGACAATAAGTTACAGTTCCTGCCAGCGACTTTCTCAATAAAGGGG
Organism: Nanorana parkeri; assembly: GCF_000935625.1. Taxonomy (NCBI): domain Eukaryota; kingdom Metazoa; phylum Chordata; class Amphibia; order Anura; family Dicroglossidae; genus Nanorana; species Nanorana parkeri. Next base: position 561,255 of record NW_017307389.1, read on the forward strand.
TCCTAAGACCTATCAAAGAGTCTTTCCCCATCAAAGTGAATCCATCCCAGATGTTTCTTGCACCATTGTAGCCACAAAATCCTGAGCATCTGGAGTTATATAAGCTCCAGGCAGGAACCATGGAGCTGAGAATATGCTAAGCCAACTTATCAGTAGTTGGTTCAAACCACAAGGGTCTGGCAAATGGCCATAGAGATCAGTTGCATGGCTGCACTTGCCAGAGTAAATGAAGCCTTAACTATCATAATATCCTCAACTGGGACAGCCAGCTACTTGCTAAGTGAAGAAATAGCTGGATCCACCACTAAAACCTTCCACTTTTTGTGGTAAGTTTCAAACAGGGTATTGCTGAGAAAAACTTTGGAAGGGATGTACACCATATCTGGACGTGGCCAGTCCTTTTGCAAAATATGCTGTACCTGGGGGTGCACCCATTCTGGTCACCTTAAGGCCAGTAAGAGGAGGCACTTCTTAAACAAGTATGCACCGCGTCCACCAAAGCAGCAATGTTTTTTTAAACCTGGGAGAATTTGTGGCTGACTGGCTTTCTTTCCGTGAGGAATCCCTCAACTCCCCTTCCTTATTATCCTCTGCCTCCTCCTCCTTCATTCAGAAACAAGGGTTCTGAGATGACTGAGCCTGCAAGCGGATTGGTGTGGACCGTCAACTCAGACCCCTTATGCCCTTTGCTTCCAGCAGTTTCAATCATTCACAATTAAATTCTTCTCTAGTTAAAACAAGAGGAATGGTGAGTACCCAAGGGGAGAAGGGAGGACTCAGAGTGTAGACAAAAGTGCCAGAGGCTAGTTACCAAGGGAACCCTGATCAATTTCATTATGGCCCTCTGCATTCTGCAAAGCAAAAGGGGTGTAGCCGACTTGGGTCTCAAGACTGAAGGCTGCAGGTGAATCCCAGGGCCCAGAGTTGGAACAGAAAGCTGTGAGTGTCCCTTGAAAGAGCATGTGCTCAAAATGGCTGCCATAGCCTGAGGGAAACTAGGGAACTACCTCCCTCGGTTGGGCTAATCCATCCCTAAATGCAGTGGCGACTCTAGGAACAATATATAGGGGGGGGCACATAAGATACCACAGTCAAATCTGGGGGGGCACTGATAATTTTCATTGCATGTCGCTACCGCTGGGCGCAGAGAGCTGATTTAATTGCGGATGGCATCTGCGCCCTGCTGTTGCGACATGTAGTGCAACGCCGCTTACAATCTTAAATACCGCGGACGCCATCCTAAATACCGCGGACGCCATCAGCAATTAAATCAGCTCTCAGCGCCCAGTAGGTGCGGAATACAGCAGGGGCTGACTGGCACCTTTTAGCCCAGGGGACAAGTACAACCCAGAGGCCCATGGTGCAGCTACTTGGCACCCCTGCCACTCTGCCTCTTCCCCCGCCCCTGCCTGCCACTTTGCCATCCATGTACCGGTAGTGTGAATGGTCGTGTGATGTGAGGACTCCCTAGTAAGTCCATGAAAGGGGTGACAGGCTGGGGGTTGGTGCTCTCCTCCCACTGGGCTCCCTACATGGTTCTGGCCTTACTCCACTCTATGTCTGGTACATAGGCACTCTCGCCCACTGTAGACCGCCGCTCGCTGTCCATGCTTCTGGGCTGTGATAGGAAAGTGGGTGGGGGTCGGACAGTATCAAAGTCAGTGTTCTATAATTTTTCTCACTCCTATACATTTTCTCGACTGTGTCACTTCCAGTGGGGCCAAATCTTCAGAATCAGTGGTTTTCATGACCCCCTTTCTTCATGACATGCACACCTGGAAGTGACGCGGTAGAGAAATTAATGGGTTGAGGAAAATTATAAAAACACTGGTAGTGGAGGGATGCCTCGTCAGTGCTGTGAGCGTGTATGACTGCTGCGACCCTTGTATTTCTGCCACTAACTCTAAGCTGTAGATGGACTACAAATCTCAGCAACACATTATACAGCAATGCAGAATACCACCATCAGCTATGGAGGACTATAAATCTCAGAAATACATTATACAGCAATGCAGAATTCTATTGGCTATAGAGAACTACAATTCCAACCAATACATTATACCCCAATGTAGAATAATACCAACAGCTATAGAGGACTATAAATCCCAGCAATAATTTATACAGCAATGGGGGAGCTCACAGACTGTCGGAGGTTTATCCTTACAGGCTGTAATCGGCAATCTGTCCCCACTGACACAGAGCGCTGCAGCCTATTACAGCCTGTAGGGAGAAACCGCTGACAGTCTGTGAGGCTGCAGCGGGGAGAAGCTCTGTCCCAACAGATAACTGTGTGATAACCATCCCGGGCACAGTTATCTGCTACCTAAATGTGTTGCAGTGCCACATGGCTGCTGCAACCAAACCCACTCCACAATAGGAAAAGTGTTGCTTAGAGCACCATTACTGCAACACATTTAAAGTTTAAACCACATAAACACTTTCCTTCCCAGTATATACTGTCTACACAACCATAAATGATAGATGGTATAGGAAGGAAGGTGTTTTGTGCTTAAAACTGTTGTAGTGGTTCGTTAGTTGTGTTGCATGCTCAGTGGTGCAGGTTCACTTATTAAAATATATTTTAAAATGTTGCAAAGGCAGAGGTCCGGGATCTAGGGACGACCATGGTGGGGAGGGCAAGACCTTCAGGACTAATGGGGGCTGAGCCATAACTCACCACCCCATAGTTCTTGAAGATCCATCACATGGGAGATTTGTAGATCACCCACTTTGGGAGGGCATACCGCCTTCTCCCTGGAGTGGGTCTTTAGGATGCACCAGATGGTTGGACCATGGCCCTGGATCTGTAGAGCACCCTGTAGCTAATTGAATGTGCCCTGAGCTGCTCTGATATGATGTGCCTGAGCTGCTGCATATTCACAGGTTCTTATAAATTCGCAGCAGCTCCTACAAGCTGCTGTCACTCAATGGCAGAGGAGGATCCCGACAATGTTGTCAGGATCCCTTCTCCGCACAGAGCTTAGCCTCACCCACAGTATATAACACTGGATTTTAAGTTTAGGCTTATGGTGCATTTTTTCTTAAGGAAACTAAAAATGCAAAAAAGATGTACCCCAAAGTTCTCCTTTAACCATTTCTTGGCAGTCATCTCATTTAACCAGAGGGATTAATTGCAAAGGAGTAGCAACTGATTGCTAAACACATGGAACAAATGGCTCCCTATGATGCATGTTACACAAGTAGTATTTAGTAGTAATCTACCTTCCATGATCACACAATGCTCCAATTATGTGCCGTTGATCACTTCAAAATGCTACTGTGATGCCAAGATTTGATGAAACAAAATTGAGATTAATAATTAATGTGGCTATATGGTGCAAATATCTTGGTTACGTCATATGTACATTTTTATTGTTACAGTAGTAAGAATGCCACATGCCCTCATCGGTCATACTCTTGGCAGCTCTGCCTAACCTACCATTATAAAGTGATTCGCAACTACAACAAAGGTTACAAATAATAAATTAAAAATAACATCATGAGCAATAGTTGACATTGTACTAATTTCCATACTTACATTTCTCTGGAACCAGTTGTTTCCAGAGAAATCCTTTGAATTGCCTGGCATTTATGCTTTTTTGGCAAGCATTTACTGAGCAAGTAGCTACACCGCCCTTCCATTTTCATCTAATTTTTTGGGGAGAGTACACATGTAACCTTAAAAAACGTTTGCAGCAATGACAAAAAGTTTGCTTTAATGTTCTTCAACAGCATATATTCTTCTTGCCTTTGCTCCCCTCCTGACAGGGGCAAAAAATATACCCTGTACTTCCAGGTATGGAGAAGGATGTGACTGACCATAAGACAGGGCTAGCGCTTGGCCTAGCATTATCATACTGGATTGTGGAGAGTCCTTAGCCCTTTCTAAGCTCCAAATGAAACCACTTGGAGCTTACACAGTGTTGTATGTCTACGCTCTTAAAAACAAAAAAGAGCAGCATAGTAGTAAAGGAAACGCAAGTATGTGCTGCTGGGAAGGGGGCATTACATGGGGCTTTACAAAGGCAGAGCAAAGCACAAGCTCACTTTAGGGGACCATTCACAATATTGTATTGTGGAATATTTTCCTCCTATATGATCGCTACTACTAAGCATGTCAGAGCTGAGTAGCCCTGAAGCAGGTAAAAACACAGCTTCCAAGAGGTAATGAGAACTCCGTAAGCTTTGTTGCCAATTATCATGATGCAAAAAAAGGCATAGCAGCATGGGCATATGGTCTCTGGAAAGCACTTTAGCTGTTCTAGTAATTCAAGGAAAACAGATAAAAGCATTGATGGATGTTAATTACTGATTGCCAAAGCCACAAGCTACTTTCTTTTTAGTTGACCGATGACTGGAGTAGTTATTTAATGGAGCTTGCAGAAAGCTGCAAAAGAAAGGAAGGTCACTTACCACCTTATTTAGTTGGATAGCTGGAATAGGCTGTTGCCTCACCTGGATATGGTGGGGGAAGATAAGCCTTGTCAGGCTGCCCAACATACATGGAATGGTTTGGCACAGGCTGGTATCCAGCAGCTGTTGGCATTGTTATTAAGGGTTGTTGAGGAATAATGTTAGTGACAGCCAAAGATGTGCTCACAAGAGATGGCTGAGCTGAAAAACAAACAAACAGTTTTAGCACATCGACAGAAGACCGCAAACCAAATATATAATCTCTCAGTATTATCTTCCAGTTACGTGGCCTGGCCACATTAAACTGAAACTCTAGTTTAGTTGAGGATAAGTAAAACAATGCTCCTCAGATCAACGATCTACATTGTAATAACTTGAGCAAAATGTATTACAGATCCTTGCTTGCTTCCTTTCTAAGATACACTGGTAATTAAATATCTTTCCTGCTGAGAGATGTAGCCACTTGTTAACAGCTATTTCATTAGCAGTACATTTATTTCACTGTAACTTTCCACAAGCAGTATCGTCCTTCAGTAACAAAGAAATTTAATTGCATGTGTAGGCCTAGCTAAAACTAGATATGCTAAAACTAGATACTTATAAAGATATGCTACTTTTATTATATTTACATTTTCAGTGCCAGTACTGTAAGGAGAAACAATGCAACCCCATCTTCAAACTCATTGTCCTCAGAGCAGTTATAGAAAATAAAGTTGTCCGCAGACTGAGTTCAGAAAGGATTTTGTGCCATTTCACTACAAAAACATCTTATATAGCAATAACACATTATGGCAATTTTAAATCAAACGTTCTTTTAATAGCCAGCCACGGGCAAAAGACAAAGCTGAAAGTACCAGACAACCTGCTCTTAAAGCATACCTAAAACCCAAGAACAAATGTTCAATATTAGATATGTCCCGATACCACTGTTTCAAGTACAAGTACTTGCCCTCAGGTACTTGCCGATACCAATTACCGATACTTTTTCTTGTGCCATTTTTTCTAAAACAATACAGACTAAATATTACAGGGCAGTTTATCACCAGGGCTGAATAGAGTTCTCACCAGAGCTAAATACAGTTCTCACTAGGCTGCGTTCAAAATCTGGACTCCAGATCCCACCTGGCTGCGTACAGAATCTGTACGCAGCCTGGTGAGACCTGTAGTCCAGGTCCCGCCACGGCTGTGTCTGGATCCCACCAGGGTTGCTTATTGAGTCTCTGCAGCGTTGCACACAGATGTCACCAGGACTGCATATTTGGTCTCTACATGGCTGTGACAGTTGCTGTGCAGAGCGATTGCCGAACGGAGCGGGTGTCGGTCTTGTGTCTGCTCTGAGGCTGCATTTGCTGTGTGGGACTGCCTCGAGCAGTGCCTGCACCAGGAGTCAGAAGGAGGAGACGTGGGACTTGGAAGACAGCGTCAAAGACAACTACTGCCAGGTCCCCGGAAGGCTGCTTCAGGACCCCACAAGCGAGGGACCTGAGGGAGCCGATCTGACTTAAAAATCTAAAGGGCCAGTATAGGCCTTCAGTATCGGGCACTTTCACGAGTACAAGTACTTGTGAAAATGCCCTGTATTGGCCCCGATACTAGTATTGGGACATCTCTATTCAATATACTGCAGCTTACCAAACCCTAGATGTTGGTGGGTGCATTACTTTTAATCAATGAAACATTTTTAGCATGTACAGAAAATACCCACTGATCCGGTCAGAAATGCAGTGTCCTTTTCACTTCCTATGAATTTAACTAAAAGGAAAAGCAATGTTATCTTTCATGTGTAAACTTGTAATCCCATCAGCCCCCATGTAAACAAGATAAACAATGGCAGACAAGTTTGAAGCCCAGCCTGAGCCTAGCACCCGAAGGACAGAAAATACATTATTTGCAGGAACACCAAGTTAAAAAAATTAGTAACTCAGTAATGAGTGCAGACCCAATAAATATACATTGCCCAGCAAAGCATTGCTTTGCTTTTTTGCCCAAACACTTACAATCATGTTTCTGAACAGTTGCTTCCAAGTCTCTCAGCCCAGTTTCCTGTCCAGTACAAGATCACAAGAGACAGTGGAGACTCTAGCAACTGTTCATCTACTAGCTTAGAGAAGGGAGGAGAGGGGGCCAGGGGGGAGGGGAGAAGCTTGATTTGCTGTGTCTGTGTGTTTGTGGAGACATATACAGGTTACTAGCACACACAACGGTGACCCCATAGCACTTTTCCTGAAAAAGGAGTCACTCTAAAACAGGTAAAACAGGCTTTAGAAATAGCTTAAAATCCTTTTAACGTTCATATCACTTTAAGCCAAACTGCAGAGAGGTAAATTTGAGCTAAAAGATGATAGCATGATACAGAAGTGCCATGTCACTGCATTCAGCTTCCACATATTGTATTTGCAAATACAGAGAGTCCTTTGTTTATTCTATATCTAAATTTAAATAGATCCTGGGGCTGCCTTATGGCCGAGAGCCAGATAATTTATTAATATTATATAGGGAAATATCAGCTGTTGTAGATAACCTACAACAGCTAATATTTCCCTATATAATATTAATAAATTACATCTTAGTCTGAATAGATTCTAAAAGGGAGTGGTAATAGCATTTTCTCCTTACATGTACTAATGACAATCAGAAAAAGTAATTTTTACCACATGCATATTCAGAGTGGTAGTGGGTGTAAAACAGAGGACAACAGACCAGGGTCAGAAAAATGTCTCTGCTCCATACTATAAACAAGTTCATCTATTTCTTTTTTTTTTTTTTAACAGGTAAGTATTTATTGGTTTTAACACATATAACAAGGCACATACAATACAGGAAAAATTAAATAACATCATCTCAATACAGAATATCAGCAATTGGTACAAGACAATACAATAATGAAAAATAAAGAGAAAAAAAACTACATATAAACTGAACAGACTAACAGATAACTCCTTCCAGTGTCTGAAAAAAGGAATTGGGAATCTGGACGGGGGTATTCCGGAAACAGTACAGAAATTTCGGAAACACCATTTTCAGTAAGTTAATTCTGCCCACCGGTGTCAGGGGGAGCGTTTTCCATGCCAAGCACTTTGCCTTCAGGTGTCTAAGTATGGGATATAAATTATCATCTAGGAAACGGGCAGGATCAGAGTTCACCACCACACCCAGGTATCGAAATTCAGAGACCTGCGTGAGGGGCAAGCCCGGATCAATCCGAAGGGGGGATGAGCCCAGCGGGAACAGTAAGGATTTCCCCCAGTTCGCCCGGAGAAAGAACCAAAGGTATCCATTATCCCCAGAGCCGCGGTCAGGGAGGGCCCCACATCACCCAGGTAAAGTATCGCATCATCGGCGTAGAGTGAGAGCTTCTCCACCAACCTCCCCACTGGAGGAGGAGGTTCCATCGCCAGTGCAAATAGTCCAGGCGAGAGGGGACAGCCCTGTCTCGTGCCCCGGCCCAGGCGTACTCTAGCAGTGGGGGAGGAGTAAAGGAGCTGTATCCAGGCGACAAAGCGATCACCAAACCCAAATCTACGCAGGACTGCAAATAGGTAGGGCCATTCAACCGAGTCGAACGCCTTCTCGATATCTAAGGATGCCACTGCTTCTTGCCCCCGTGATGCACGGAGCCTATCCACATTAGTGAAAAGGCGCCTTAGGTTGACATCTGTCCCCCTCCCCAGGCATAAATCCAGTCTGGTCCCCATGTATCAGCAGGGTGATGACAGCATTGAGCCTATTAGCCAGCATGCGGGTGAGGATCTTGAGATCCACGTTTAAGAGGGATATTGGGCGATAAGACGAACACTGCTCGAACAACAGGCTTGGGTACCACCACTATGATTGCCTCCATCATGGAGGGAGGTAGAGTGCCCGCCCTACTAGCCTCCCCATAGGTATGTAGCAAGTGGGGGGCTACCCCCTCAGCATGGGTCTTATAGAACTCCAGCGGAAATCCATCCGGGCCCGGCGTCTTACCGTTTTTTAAGGAGGAGATTGCCATCGTCAATTCCTTGTCAGTGAAGGGCCTGTCCAGTGCTACGCGAGAGGCCAAGGGTAGTTCAGGGAAGTCAATCCCGTCAAGGTAGGTCGAGAGGTCCAGGTCCGAGTAGGTCACCCTAGATCGATATAGCTCCTGATAGGAGGCGAAGCGGGCCGTGATTCTACCAGGGTCCGTCAAAACATACCGGCCGGATCTGTCACCCTGGAGACACTGCACGCTCCCCCGCCCTCCCTCACCAGCCATGCCAAAAGTCTACCATTGCGCTCTCCTTCAGCAAACAGTCTCTGGGTCTGGTAAAGCAAGCATCTCCGGGACGCGTCCGTGCGCAGTAACAATAAGTCCCTGTATACACTCTGCATCTCTGAGTAGAGCTCAGGGTCTTTAGTGTCCGTATACCTGCGTTCAAGGGCCTTCGCCCTCCCCTCGGTCTCAGTGAGCTGGAGCTGGACCCCCCGCCTAGTTTTCTTGATCACATACTGGTATTGACCTCGGAGGAAAGCTTTAGAGGCCGTCCCCTTATTAAGACTCCAATAGTCACCAATAGCAGCTGTGATATGATCCCCCACTCTCTCATCCGAAATCCAGGATCCCCCCCCCCACAATGGGGCATGGTCAGAGATGCCCCTGGGCAGAATGGAGACGTCCCTGAACATCAGGAGAACCGTGGGGGTGACATAGCACAGGTCTATTCGTGAGAAAGACCTATGTGAGGCAGAATTACAGGTATAATCCCGAGAATCAGGGTGCCACCACCGCCAAGCATCCACCAGGGAGCCTGCTTCCGCCCATCGGGACAGCTCCGAATTGGCCGCCACCCCACCCCCCATCCGGTCCACGGCCGGGGATGGGACCATGTTAAAGTCACCCAGTAAGAACTCGGACAGACGCCGGGGGGGAAGGGGGACATACAAGCCCACTATCACCAGCTCCAGGTGAAGGATTTTAGCATGTAAAATAACATAACGGCCCTCAGGATCCAGCCTGAGGTCAAGAAGGTCAAACGCCACTGACTTGTGTACCAGGATACTGACCCCTCTGGCATAAGAGGAGTACGTGGAGTGATAATAATCTCCAACCCATGCTCTCTTTAGGCCAAGGACCCTGCCACAGGTCATATGAGTCTCCTGGAGTATACAGACATGCGGTTTATACGATGCAAGATATTGGAATACTAGGGAATGCTTAACCCGGGAGTTAAGCCCCCGGATGTTCCACGACACTATATTGATATCAGACAGAGCCTGGAACCCTCCCCCCAGGAACCCACCCCCACAGAGCACCAAATCAGAGATCCACCTATAGCTAGAACAACAGAACATAAAATAAAAGACTGACAATACACAGCAAATTAACAACACATAGCCCTGAAACCCTTTTTCCCAGCCACCCCCCACCCCGCACTCCCCCCCCCCCCAAACGAGGAAGTGCCCTAATTCCCAAACCTGTCATGGCAACTAGCCAGTAGGGGAATGTCGCACAACAATGGGTAGTAAACTTAGAACTCTAAACCATACACGAGGGCCCCACCCCTAAAATCAGCAGGTGAGCCCTGTAGAAATCACTCAAGTCTTGTGAGGGTACAAACTTAGTTACGAACAACATAGTGATCAACGTCTGCACAGTAGTAGGACCTCTCAGGAAGCAGTAGGTGACCAAAACCATAGCCCCATCTTATCCTCCTCGGTCCGGTCACCCCCTCCACAGTAGTGTCCTCAGGGGGATCTCCACCTCCGTCCCTCAGGTCCAGGGTGTAACCCTAAGGGGAGGCATGCAATGCAGGATAAAGTTGGGGAGAATCTCTTTCAAAACAAACCAACGCCAAAAAGGTCATCAAAAAGTATATAAAGAAATGAATACAGTCAGATATATATCCATGCGCTTTTCGCAGGAGCACCACAAGTTGCGGGAGAGGGGGTAAGGAGATCCACCAGTCCCCCCCTCAGCCATAATCAGCCACCACTCGCGGGCAGGTATCCTCAGGTCTTGGTTAGGTGCTCAAGCCACTTGAAGGCCTCCTCCGGAGCGGTAAAGAAACGGGTAGTTTCGCCATCCTGCACCCGCAGGCGTGCTGGGAAAAGCATGCTATACTTATTGTTTTCATACTTAAGCTTTCCCAGTAGCCTGGTTTCACGAAGGATGGCATCCCGGTCCCGGAAATTTAGCGGTTAGAAAATAAAAGTACGCGCGGGGGGGGGCATGCGGTGGGCCCGCTCAACCGCGAAGGCCGTGAGCTGGGCCTTAGGGAGAAGGGCCGGATCAGGGATTCGGCAAAGGTAAGTGGGTCAGTGCCCTCCAGCCCCTCCGGCAGCCCAAGGATGCGCAGGTTACTTCTACGGTTCCGGTTTTCGGCGTCCACCGCCCGGGACTCTAAGGCCTTGACCTTGGTTTGTAGAGTGCGCAGAGTCGCCGTATGGGCCCCAACCACATCCTCCACCTCACCCACTCTACCTTCCACCGCGGTCATCCGATCCCGGAATCTGTCCAGGTCTCCTCGGAGGAGTCCCACGTCCAACTGGAGATGGTCAATCTTGGCCGTGAGTGCAGATTGGCAACCAGATATCGCGGCCATCACCGCTGTAAACTGGGCTGGGCCCGACAGAGTCTCCTCCACGACCTCCAGCTGGGCCGCCATCTTGCCCCGAGGTTGTTTCTTACTGCGGGCCGGCAAGGGCTAGGGGGTACTGGGGCGCCTGTAGATGATTTACGGTGCCCCCGAGACATACCCTCCGGTACAGGAGACAGGCAGACCTTGGTCCCGTAGCAAAACGAGCGTTCCACAGGGCTATAACTCACAGGATGATAGATAGGGTGGCGGAGCACAGCTATTACACGTGTGCTCCGGTCGCCATCTTGAACACGCCCCCTCATCTATTTCTAGCGAGTCTGCAATCAACAAAAGTGCATACCTGAAGTAACGGCTTTTCTGACACAGTAAAGGTGGCCATACACTTTACAACCCTCGCAAGACTTTTGTCTTGCGAGGGTTGTAAAGTACTTTAATAAACGTACGATCTGCCCATCTTGGACAGGCAGATCGTACTTGCGATCATCGCAAGCACGCCCCCCTGAGGGGTGGGCTTCCGATGACTGTAATGAGGGGCGGGCTTACGATGACTGCAAACGGCAGTGCGCGCGTGCGCACACCGGCCTGTTCGGCAGTTGTCGAACCAGCAGGCCACTAACTCGCAGAGAATCGTACGATTCCCGGCGGGTTTTCTAGCATGCTGGTTCGACGTAAGGCGTGCGACCGTACAGTAGAAACGGTTGCACGCCTTCCATACACTGCACGACTATCGTACCATCGCAGGATTTCCCGCGATTCTCGTATGAGAATTGTGCAGTGTATGTGCACCTTTAGACAGAGCCTAGACAGGGAGCCTGCTAATGGGGGTACATCAGAGTTGACTTCAGCAGTGTGTTGCTGTTTCTATTACAGCCGGAGAGGTCCTTCACCGAGCAGTAACTAAAACAAGAAAACTAGATGAACAAAATGTGAAATATTTTGCAGGCAACATAGTTCAAGGTTTGCATATTCCAGTTGTAAATGTAACTGGTTGCCTTCCCTTCCAATTTACAGTGCAGTGGGTTTTTTTGTTGAAAAGAGTGCTTTCCAATGTATTAGGGTCTGTTCAGACCAGGTGTGTTGAGCTGCATTGATCCGCTATATCAATACAAAAACACTGAAAGAGCAATTGTTTTTATACGTGTCCTGTTCACACCAGGTTGGTGTGTGTTGAATAAAAATGCAGCATGTCTACATATTTATGGAACGCAATGTACAACAACACCTAGCATGTTGCAAAGCACTGTTCATAGGGTTAATTGTATTTTTTTCAGGAACATTGAAAAGGTAAAAAAAAAAAAAAAGGAGAAAAAGTAAACATTGCAATTTATATTACAACACATTGCAGCGCAGCTGCACAACGCATCCCAGCATGTGCATGCTATATGCACCATAAAGCATACCCGCTGGTGTGAACAGGCCCTTAAAGCCTGACTGACTGGATTACTGTACTGCTCCTTCCTTGGCACAGCATCGACCAAGTGAAGGCTGGGGAAAAAATACAGGCATCTCGCTTTTTGCTGAGAATTCACGGATTAATCCCGTCTTGTGATAATGTCTCATGCTGGTGTTGTTGCAGGAAAAGTATTCTTGGCACAAATAAGGTTCTTCAATACCAAAAGATCTTTATAAGAAATCTTAATGTAGACTATGCATACCAGATAAGTGTACCTAATACAGAGGCCACTAAGTGTAAGGCTCATTCCTTAGTAAAATAATGTATATTGTCTAGCACAGATAATTCAATTATACAGTGTAGAGTGTTAGTAGCTTGAGACTTACGCCGTGGATGGCTGCAGCACAGACAGAGCGCTTTACAGAAGCAAGTAATAACTCCAGCAACAGTCAGTAAAGAGATAACAATGCCAGCTCCTATGACGACATAGAGGCTGTTGGGGAAAAAAAATTCAAAATTAGTCATGTTCTGCATAAACCAAACAACAATACATTTTTACACTTAAAAAAAAAACACCCAGCGGGAAAAAGCGGATTTTTGTAATCACTGTAAAATCCTTTCCTCCGGTAGTTCATTGGGGACACAGGATCCAATCTTGTATGCATGTGTCTTAGTGGATGCCCTGATGAGGTGACAGAGATCACGCACATTGAACTACAAGAGTGTGAATTAGGAATGCACGGACACCGGTAGCAGTACTCATGAAAATACCCTAAAACTAAGCACCGATACCGGCGCATTACATTTTGAAATGGCTTCGGCTGCTGTAAGGTCTGGTAGGAATTTTAAGGGGGAACTCCACTCCCCAAAAATGGTGGGGGTACATGGGGTCCCCCTAAAAATCCCAATCAGACCTTTAATCCAAACAAAGGATTTTCGTACGATTCGAAAAAGGTTTTCTAGCCTGCTCGACAGACGAAATGCAGCCAGTTATACAGTAATTCCGATTGTTGACTTCCCATTAACTGGCCGATTATCATACAAAAACCCAATTTCATTCGGAAATCGCACGATAATCACAAGGTGTAAAGGCACCGTTACACAAATCTTTTACACCTCACAAAATTCCAGCTTTGGAGGATCATCTTCAGGCGCTCCTTTCCTCTTGGTTACATATTCAGAATTCCCTTATTTCTCTATACAGCATCTAAAGCTCCTGGCAAATTGTAGGAGTCTACCCGCTCCTTGATACCAGGTCATGGAGAAGGTGTGGTTGTCGTACCATAACCTCAGAGTGCGTAATCCGAAATTGGCACCCCTTTCCTGTATTCTCTGGAAGGTTAACCTGGTCACCTACACCCTTAACCTCCCTTCTAGCATGAGCATCACCAATGTTTTCCATGCATCGCTCCTGAAGCTGCTAGTGTGTAATCGTTACACTACCACTTCTCCTGGTCTTTGTCCCATTCTTGTTGGCAACCACGAGTATGAAATCAGTAGCATTCTTGACTCTTGTCAGTTCAGGGGTCAAGTCCAGTATCTGGTCCAATGGAAGGGCTATGGTCAGGAGAAGCATTCTTGGGTTCCTTCCCCTATTGTTCAAACCCGTAAACATCATCATTCTGCAATTACTGGCAAACTCCTCAAAAACGTTCAGTGATGATGCAATACCAGTTCACTATTTAACCATCGGCTTGTCCATTCAGTCTCCACCCTTGCATGTATTCAGAAACAACAGCAGTAGATCTGTACTCCATGTATGACCCTGACTCTGGCTGACTGTTCTCCTGGTTCCTGACACCGGCTTTTGTTTTGTTTATCCTACTCTCAATAATCCCTGACCTGTTTCTACTACACGCTTTGACATCTGACCTTTGGCTTGGCACCAACGATGTCCTGGACTTTCTTCATTGTTTTTTGCCTTTTTTGTTTAAAGTTATTGAAAATGTGAAGAATTTAGTATCAATGAAATTCACTGTTGGTGTTCAGGTTTTGCAAATTTTACCATTTGAAGGATTTGCGGAAGATTTGACAAACCCTCCGCGAATCAAACCCAAGCAGATTTGCCCATCCCATATTGCAGACAGAAATGTTGAATGATACAAATTCCCCGAATATCCAATGATATAAAAGCAATAGATAAAAGATCCATTTTGATCTAAACAGTTAATAGCTATAGCCTGTGGAGCACAATTCAATTGCATGGAACTTGTTCTACTAAATGCTTTTACTTCAAGTAACAATTTTGTGGAAGAACATGGACTACAACTGTCCGACTCAAGAGGGGGACCAGCATGTTTATGGTTGACTTCTGTTTTCTCACTAGTGGTCTATCAAAAGAGAATCTTTGGAGTGTTTCAAAAGGAAGTATCTTGACCAGCGCCGCAAAGCGGCAGGTCCTCTTTTGACACAGCTACATTCATTCCTTTGGGTGAGTCCTACTCTTTGTGATCTCCACTAGTCCAATGGAGTACAGAACTTTCATAGGAATGAATGGAGCCACAGTGCATATGTGCGGAAGACGACCTGTTGGGATTGTTTCGATTACCGAAATGCAAAAGCAGGTAACTATTTGACCAAGTATGCTGCGCTTGGGTTGGCCGGGAGGGGGAGGAGGAATCAATTAAAAACGACTACTGTGTTTTACAGCTAAACTCTAGCTGCCAGAGCTGCTTTATTATGTTTTTTTAACTTTTATTTGGTAATTTTTTTACAATTTTTTTTCCAATAAACTGGAGTTAGGCTTTGAAGGATAGCAAATCTGTACAATGCTAAATCGAAGCATTCCTCAAACTGGTCTCTAAGCTAGAAAGATCCTTATAAAACAGTGAATCTAAATGAAACCACTGCTCATAATACCAGATATACAGTACAGATAAGCTGGAGACCTCTATTTTGAGTTTGTTAGGGGAATCCTGGACTAGGTTTAGGGCACCTGTACCACACTCAGAAGGCTACTGAGCATGTACTTGTACTGTGATATTCAGTGTCACTACCTCTCCTTGGTGACAAATTTGTATTGGCTGGGTTCCCCAGAGATGAATGGCACAGCATATTTTATGGGGACAATATTTTACTGACTGATGCAGGAAAACGATGACTGGATCCTGTCACACAACTACAAAAGTGAGTAGAGTTCACAGAAGCAGGCAATTACGGAGACTTTCAGCAGTAACTGTTCCAAAAGGAACGGTCAACGTCTCTGACTCGCTAGCGAGCAGGTTATAACAGGTCAAATGCAATATGGAGCAATAACCTCAAGGACCCAGTTGGCAACAGATCCTACAGTTCCTAACACACTGGAAAAGAGAAGACCTCAGACTTACTTGCTTTTAAGACAACTGGGACAAAGCAAACAGCTTTCTCCACACAGATTAGACATTTTAGCTTTATCCTTTTTTGGACTGCCCTAAGATCAAACAGGTATGGTCGCAGGTCACTCAAGTAAATCTACAGCTAACAGACATTACAGCCAATTCAAAAAGCTCAACATTATGGTGTAGAAGTTAATTTAGCTGTTCTTTTTTACCACTCTTTATTTGCTCTCTGAAACATGAAATTCCCAAAATATGGAATCGTTATTATATACTCAGTTTAACATGTGATGTGTGCATTGAGCTGGTGCTACTTTAACATGACAGACTTTTTTTTATTTGTACCTGTAAGAATATATATTTTTGGGTGTATTTTGTTAGCAGAAGGGGTGGTGGAGCAGATGCTCTGTAGAAGACTGTTTAACTTTTTCCACATAAGAGTTATAAAGAATATCGGTCATCTGCATACTAATTTTACATTTAGGAGAAAAGAATCAATAATGAAATAGCAATATCAGTTTTTCTGGACACACTAAGTATATACAATGTTAGGTTTATTTATATGTGCATCTGTCGATAATCAGACAGTGTAGGGAGGGCAAGCAATGCTCCTGACCACCCAAAATCTATTTTGAGATTAAATTTGCGGCATGGAACAATGTGCGGTTAACCCCCATTAATGGCTGTGTGGAGACAATTTTTTGGATCATCTCTAGCTGTAAAAAAAAAAATCATGCAGGACAAAAACCTGTAGATATTACAACTACTGCCTACTTCTGTGCTAAATAGATAAAATAACAACTGAGTAGGTAGAATAATGTCTAACATGTTATTATACTGCTACTTAAAAAAAAAAAAACAAGTCTAATTTTGGTGAATAAGAAGTGTTACTGAGTTTTGTGAATTGACTACCTTAACAAAGCAACTATATAGTGTGCGATATCAATAAAATAACAAAAAAAAAGCTTTGTGAATTAACGCCATTAACCTCAGTTGCAATCCTGCAGCAATCTGATTACATCTTACCATTCCAATCTAGGAATGGAATCTACCATTCCAATCTGGTAGTTACAGAAAATCCTTGTTAGTGCACCTCCTTAATGCAGGCAAAGCCTGCATCCCCTGTACTTGTAAACAGCCACCCCCCTAAATTATCCCACTGGTTCACCAGAGTAAATATTATCATGTATATGGAAGACCTACAGCCTCACTTAAAGATCTTTTTTTTTTTTTTCAAGAAAAACATGGTTTCACTGGATACAGTTCACACACAAAAGAAAAAACGTTTTTTTTTTTAGATTAATCACCTGCTGCAATGATCACTGCAGCGCTCACACTTATCCTTGCATGTAGCCATCATATACTACAGTCCAGTCCTATACCCTAACTGACCATTCCTCACAAGAAATGGAGCTATTTGCACATCGAATATTTGTATGAAGTCCTCATTCTACTGACTAGTAATACCATAAGCAATGCTCTCACATACACCAGATCCCATCTGCCCCTCCTACTTAGGTTTAAAGGTGCAACAGCAGAGAATATTAAAACAGGCGTTTAGGATGAGTTTTAAAGGGAACAAGAATATCATTTGTTTTTTTTAAATGTCAATTCTAAAACTTTACTCATCCTTAACACAGACAATTATGCAAACAAATGCAATGTTAGAGGACATGCATAACATATTTATGTAAGTATTCAGTAAGTATGTGTTCTTACTTGTTCAAAATGCACATAAACTGGGACTGATCCAGCATTGTTCCAGGAAGTAAACTGCAATACCGATTTGTGCATGACCCTGCACAGAAGGAAAGAACACAGGTCTGACCTCGATGGATGGTAAAGTCCGGGCCCACATAGGGTGCACAGTCATCAGCCACAACTAGAACAATCAAAATAATAAGTTAATTGACTTATTAAAGCATAGTAACAATATAATTGTATATGTATGAAAATCCAGAGAAGGCCTTTGAGTTCTTGGTCAATCTTGGTGATCTTATTTTAGTCATAACTAACGTAAGGCTCAAGGGAGTGGATTCTTTTAAAGAATGTTTAAAGATGTTTGTCTTCACATAGGTACTTTCAAAATTGAATATTGTATGTACAGTGGCTTGCAGAAGTATTCACCCCCTTGGCATTTTTCCGATTTTGTTGCATTACCACCTGGAATCAGTGGGGTTTTTTTTATGGATTACTTGTAATAAACATTAGACAAATACAAAATTAGTCCAAAATGGTGAAGTGAAATCAAGACAATAACTTTTTTTTAAATGTATTTTTAAAATGTATGCTTTTGTATTACAATTATAAAAAAATAACGGAAAAGTGGTGCATGTATTCACAACTTTGCTATGGTGCAACCAATTACCTTCAGAAGTCACATAATTAGATAAAGACCACCTATGTGGGATATGTATATAACCTTACATATGTAACAAAGCAGCATATTGTTTGACATCATAATACATCTATATTTAACCAGTCTACCTGAAGTCACGATCTTGCGGACACTGCAATATATGGAACAAGGCTACATGCATTGTTATATATGCATCTAAAATTACCAACGGACAGGTGGTTATATACGGTGCCGTATATATTTAAGCCTAAAATCTAATTATTGCACCCAGATAATGATCTAGGTCCAAATAAAGAACAGAGGCCATAACATACAGGGGTATGGGTACACTTAAATACTAGACAACACAGGGACTCATACACACACACAAACACACACACGCACAACAAGCAAACAAACAAAGGTTGAACTTGATGGACTTGTCTTTTTTTCAACCTCAAATACTATGTAAGGATCAGTATCCCCCCTGCTAGGAATTTTGAGCATATTTTGCAATACCACAACCACAGTGTGCTTTTGTGTTGGATTATACACATGACTACCTAAATGAGGTTATGTACAAAGACTGAGAAGGTCCAAATGTACAGATTTACTTTATACAGCAGAGGTGTGGAAATGAAAAGAAAAAACAAAAACTACTTGTCCAAGGACTAAAGGGAGGGCCCAATCTACTTGTCCCTCATGACAATCTACTTGTTCTGATATAACTAATCATTTTAACCAAAACCGTATTTAACCAAGTGGCTAAGAGAGCTGAGGTTACTGCTGACAAAAGATATTATGGACACCCAGAGCACTCAGTTAAAGCACCACTTTAACCACTTCAAGACCAGGTGTTTAGACCCCCTTCCTGGCCAGGCCATTTTTCAGTATAGTGGTTAACTAACAACCTTCAACACACTTCATTCTAACTTGTTACATAGTATTTGGGGTTGAATAAAGACATACGTCC
>NW_017307390.1:0-8067 GCF_000935625.1 Nanorana parkeri
TGGTTACGGGGAGGACAATATTGTTTGCTGTGAACATTTCGTATCCATATGTAAAACATTTACAGAGCCTCCTGCGGATGTGTTTTACATATTAACAGCATTTTTGTGCCCAGTCCCATGAGGTGCAGCAGTACTAACCTGCTGTGTCGTCTTCTCCGTCTGCTTCAGCCACTCCGTGTCACAGCCTAATCATCTGCTTCATTCTGACCTCTTCTCCCGCTGATTGGCCGATTGGATGATGACAGGCTTCCTCTACTAAATCTAGCTTTATCTACTAAAAGAGACACTCATGATATGCTTTCTAACACAAGCAAATACACAGGCCAGGGTATTCCTGTGTTAGACCCACATACAAGCAGATAACAGATGGCCTGAATTTTTAACACCCATAATTAATTAAGAGCCTCATTCCTTGGACTTGACAATTCAATGAGCATTTCCCAGTGTGATTTCCTGAATATATATATAAATATATATTTATACACAGACCCATACAAACTCCTCTCCAATTTCACTGGTCCCAGGAGGGAAGCAGATTAAGGTCCCTTTTCTCTTTCTCTGCTTGGAGAGCTTAGAAAATATGGCACATGATTATATCTGAGGCCTGTGCAAAGCCTAAATTAAAAAGTGACACTTGTTTTTCAGTGGAGACTCTTTCTCCTCTGTTGATGTATTTGTGGCAGATTTCCTCCTCTTGTTCTTGAGAAAGCAGAGAGAAGGGGTCTTTAGAATTAACATATTGCTCACTTGGAAAAACAGACGGTCTTCTCTTTCAAAACACTTGTTCTACTGCCAACCCAGATGTCCTTTCTAATCATCTAAGCAGGTCATATAGAAAAGAGAATAGGGGAGATGGCTGGGAGTTAAGACAAAGAGACAGGGAGCGAAAGGCTAACACAACAGGCTGGTCTGATGCTTGATTTAAGTGGGTGATTTAGCCTACAATAAATCTGAATTCTGCAACTGAGCAACAACCATGTTAA
This sequence comes from Nanorana parkeri, assembly GCF_000935625.1. Classification (NCBI taxonomy): domain Eukaryota; kingdom Metazoa; phylum Chordata; class Amphibia; order Anura; family Dicroglossidae; genus Nanorana; species Nanorana parkeri. Next base: position 984 of record NW_017307390.1, read on the forward strand.
CAAAGCAGGATCTTGTCAAGATAAAAGTTTAAGATATAATAAATCACTCTTTAAGAGCTACCTGAACCCTGAAAAAGTAGAATGCTACTTTTTTGTTAATATTAACATGTAAGAAAGATTTTATTGCCTTATTTTTTACTAAAACTGCATTTTTGGACATATAAATAGCCATTTAGTTGGTGTGATTTTCACATGCGTGGGTCTTCTAGTGTGCTACTATGCACTGCATCACTGACCCATGTTTTATGTGCATTACATCTTGGGTTTACCATAGAGGTTAATCCTGCTGTTAAGCTTGCACAAACATATGTTGGCGCTGTAGGTTTCAGCAGGCATCAAACTCTGTGTCTGTGTGTCTGTAAAGATGCAGCCAAAACATCTGTATACACATGCACTAAAATAACAGGTCCGCTTATTACACACAGGCCTCCACTCCTATATTTAATTGGGACATTAAAGTAAAAAAAACAAAAAAAACCTGTGGGGGAAAAAATGAATGTAGTGATTTATTATGGTAATTGGGGCCCTCATGCACTTTGTGGACCTTTTTTAGTGCAAGGTCAACTTCTTTGTAAACTAGTCATAAACATGAGTATTTGAAACCGAGCATGATGAAGAGAAGGCATAAGCAGAGTTTATCAACGGTAAAAATCATATAAGAATAATCAGTGGACACAAACATTAGGCAGCTGAATTTATACACAAATCTTTTTTAAAAATTCAAACAAACAATTCATCCCTTGTTTATCCTTAACCCTTTGGTGAATGGCTTAAGTTAAAAGAGTCATGGGAACCAGATGAGACCAACTTAGATTTTTCAGGAATAGATGCGTTATGCATATAAATGGCTGGCTAGTTCTTATCTACTGATCTATTTGACATATGGTTTTCACTGAAGGTAATCTCTAGGTAAAGTGTAAGTCAACCCATAAACATAAATGTTATCTATTGCAGCTTACCAGTAGATGTGATGGCTGCAGTAGTTTTCTGTTTTTCAGACTTTTTTTCCTTTATTTTTACCTGGTGATTTTTTCTGTAACACGCTTCATTGTCTCTATAGGCTGCTCTACTGATTTGGACTACAAACACCTCTGAAGTTAGCTGAAAAGGAAGATACAATTTTTAGGATTTCAGTTCAGTGCACAGAAAATTACTAGGCTACTGGATTTCTCTCAGGATCAACATTCATTTTTCTGTACTTGCAGAAAATTTACTTAGCCTGAAAAAAAAGAAAGCTAATGCAGCCATGGAATATCAGGACTTGTCAGCTGCAAAATACAGTATTAACTTTTTCCTCTCAGATGAGATGTGTTTTGTGGACACAGCTGACTTCCCTGACTTTGCATGTGTAACTGACTCTGTTCATCTCAAATAATTTCATGCCCCAGCATCCTGGTAGGATTTGGCATAGGCAACATATGGAATTGGCGCACGGTGTGAGACATGTTTGTTGTGCCATTGATGGTGTTAGACACTTTTGTTGTGTTGTTAAACAAACAAGTATTAAATGGAATGTATAGTGGTTTTATACTGTACATATTTTTTTTTTTTGTACTGTCAGGGCTAAATTAACAACCTTTGCAAATGATTTGTATTTGTTTTTTTTGTGATAGAATAGATATGAAACATTGTATATGAATATTTTGAATTTAAGTCAGCAGGTGGAGCTCCGTGCTCCTTTTCACATTTTCAGTTACAGCATCAATTCAGAGTCTGGAAAATAAGCCTGTTATTTATATACCTCAACAGCTCAAAGTGACAGTGGGGACTCATTACTAGGGGGATACAGTCCAAAGTGTCAATGAGACAAAGTCAGCGGAGAGGGAGGTTGCTACTTCTGGGGGTGTCTTTGTCCTATGTCATGTTTTAAATATTTTTTAGCAAAGATTGTGTATTTATTAAAATAATATACATAAAACAACAGTTTAAAAGCTTAAAGTAAAAATACTAAAATAAAATTGACCCAAATTCATTAGTCCTCATTCACACTAGGCGTTTTGTCACTCAATGCTAAGTGTGACAAAGATACCCATTCATTTCTATGGACCCTGTTTATGGCGTTTTATTGCAAGCAGAAAAAACACAGAAGCAAGCCGATGTACGGCTGATTTCAGCCGATATACGGCTGAAATCAGCCGTACCAGCCTGAAGTGAATAGCCGAACAGTGTTCGGCTCACTTCACTTCTGATCGGTCATTCACTCGGCTGCCCTCGGCAGCTTTGTGAATAGACCCCACCTGTCCCTGGCAAAAGTATATGAGCTACTTTTTGGCAGATTGCAGCGCTTTTTGGTCTCATATACTTCAATGGGAAACTTTGTGCGATGGACCGTGAGGCAAAACGCACAAAAATGCTTGAAACATGCATTTCCAAGCATTCCCAAGTCTATGGGACCAAAAAGTGTTGTAATCTGCCAAAAGGTAGCTCGTGTACTTTTCCCAGCGACAGACATTTTTCTGCTTGTGACAATATGCTCTGGTGTGAACAGGGGTCATAGAAATGAATGGGTTTCCTTGTCTCGACCAATTTGTCGCACTTAGCTTTGAGCGAAAAAACGCTTAGTTATGAACGGGAGCTTATAGTTTCCATTTGATCATTAAGATGAGAACTTAGGCAACAATTTATGAGTTTAATGATATGTGGAGGGTTAAGGCAATAGTTTAGAGGTTTAGATGTGGGTAGGTCAGTTAAGGTGATAGTTTAGAGGTTATATGTTTGGTACTGAGGTAAGCGTTAATGTGAAAGTTTAAGGGTCAATTTTTTGATTGATTAAGGACCAATTTACATCTAGACATTGCAAGAATTCATGTGTTAACACGTGCCTTACCTTAATGGATGGTAACACAAATTAAATGTGTTGACGCGCTGTAGTGCCGTTCTTGTTTAATAGCACCCTAACACAATTTGCTGCAATACATGGCAACACACTATAGTGTGTTGCAAAACATTTTTGTGACATATCCTATTTTTTCCTTAAAGGGAAGGTAGGCCCATTTCAAAAGCAGACCTTGCATTTTAGCTACAACGTCCACTTTAAAGCAGTATTAAAGGATAATTTAACCCTCTCATGTTTTTGCATATATCTATTCCTAGCAAGCAGTAGATATATGCAAAAACATTTTAAAAAGTTAACAAAGGGGTTAAAACTTACATGTGTTTCTGCTGCTTGCTCCTGGCATCCTGGTTGTGCTGTGATCTGCAGAGTGTCTTGCCATGATATCATCATCATCATCTACCTCTGGCAAGCTGCTCGTTGTGCATATGAACTGCACTTAATCATCAGTCCTGGTATCATTGAGACCAACATGAACAGGCTACCTTGTTTGAGATACTGGGCCCCATACTGTGCATGTGCGGGATTCTATGTGACATCTGCTGTGGGCAGATGTGGCTACCCCAAAAAACAGCGCAGGGATTTCTCAAAGATGGCACTGGCTTTAGAAGCGGAGGTCTGTGCGGCATGCAGCATTTTTACTGCAAATTCTCAACATATTCTGGAAATTATGAGTGTTGATACTAATTTATATTCATATATTCTGGGTATAAATTATACTGAAATTATGTTCATGGGTTTACTTATGCTTTACCTGCAGCAGAAGGAAAATTCAGGCCTCCTGCCTGGCCAGACAGGGCTGTACTGTGTGGCAGAGCTGTGTAAATTTCAGAACTTAATGGGGAGAAATGCAAATCTTTTGCCAGGTAAAACAGATTTCATACACTATGGGGTCTATTCACTAAGCTGCCGTAGGCAGCCGAGTGACTAACCGACCTGAAGCGAAGTGAGCCGAACGCTGTTCGGCTATTCACTTCAGGCTGGCACGGCTGATTCCAGACGTATATCGATATATGGATCGGCTGAGCCGAACCTCCGGCAGGCTACTCGCTGCTGTTCGGCCTATTTTAATAGATGCCGAACAGCAATGAGTGAATAGCTGAATGCCGCCAAGCGGCATTCGGTTTGGCTGTTCTGCTCGGTACCTCAATGGGACCGAGCAGAATAGAAAAACAGTGAAAAAAGTAGTAAAAAATAAAATAGAAACCGATTGGGCGAGACAGCAGCAGTGGGCGGGTGCAAAAGCTAGTTTGCTATTGGCTATTGCAAATTGAAATAGCCAATATGAATCTAGCTATGCATTCCTATGGTGTTTTTTTATCTTTTTTTTTATTCTGATGGCAGCCAACGGCTCCGATGTCAGAAGAAGAAAAAACAGAGCAGGGAAAGGTTTACACGGAGAAAGTGTTCCTCTCCCGGGCGCTATCTAATAGCGGGAGACTGCCAGAGCGCCCGCGAGAGTTGGGCTGTCTGGAGAACAGTGTCAATGGTTAAGCCTGTTCATTCAAGGTTTCCTCAATGGGGAGAAGCACTCACTACAGAGGCTCCTCCCCATTCTATTTTAAAAGGGAAATGTCAGGGGTCTGTTTGGACCCCTAATATTTCCCCAAAGCCCCCCAACAGTACAAAATAATAATACAAAAATAAAAAAGTATGAAAAAAAATAATAAAAAATGTAAAAAATGATTTTCAAAAAGTGAAAACAGCCCCCCCCCCTCCCCACACACACACACACACATATATTATTAGACAAGTGCAAAGACTAAAAATAATTTCAGATGAAATTAACGAAAACTAAAAAAGTTTTCATTTGTTTCATCAAACAAAACACTTTTTTATGCTATTTTGGATTCAGTCACGGTTTATTCTGGAGTCAGGGCGCATGACGTCATATAACACCGCACGTGTTTGGCGCCGCCATCTTGCTGTATATCTAGGTATACACCAAGATGGTGGGGCCAATATCGGCGTGTGATGTCACCTGACGCCAGGCATGCATGGTGTCATGTAACGTCATGCTCCCTGCCTCCAAGATAGTGGTACGCATTCACAGAACACGCCGGTGGCCAACATGGCCGCCGCACAACGGAGCCAGCCGCAAGATCACGGCTGGCTCCGCCCAGCTGTCAGAAGCAGGCTGTCGGCCGCTCGGCCAGCTTCAGCTTTCAGCACGGCTCAGCCGAGCCGAGCCGATGCATATGCGTTTGGCTCGGCTGAGCCGCTCGGCCATGATCGGGAGCTGTACGGGCTATTGTGAATCCCGGTCCTGGGGCCGAAGCTAGCCGAAGGATAGGCCGAAGCTACGGCCAGATCCTTCGGCAGCTTCGTGAATAGACCCCCTTAGTTGTTCTTGCACTTTCAAATGATGTAGTGGTGTTATGCTAATAATATGCAGCTCTGGGAACATATGGTCAGTAATGAATAAATGCTCCACTTTGAGCACGCCAAAAAAAGACCCTATAAGCATAAAAATAAAAACTAACATACCCACAAATAAATCAAACCCCAGAATACCACAAACAAACATAATATTTTTGTGCAGCCAAAAAGAAAGGATTGCTAGACAGGACAACAGCTAAATGTGACCGCTGACCTCAAATCAACCACAAAATAAAATGAAAAAAATGTCCCCAATAATAAGAAAAAAGGCAGCAAATGGGTTGATTGCTCACAAAGCTAGCAATCAGAATTAGCGTACAGTTTCCTAACTGACCCTAATCTCTCCCTATGTCATTTATTAGCTTTCCCCAGAACAGCTTCCAATTCAATGGCTGCTCTTTTATAGTGAGGGGGCTGGCTTAAGCTAAAGCCCCCTTATTGACCCTTCCAAGCCTGCTGACCATAGTTCAAAAGACATGCAATGCATTTTGATTTTTAAAAAAATCTTCTATGGTTAATCTGCACATAAATTCACCTGGTCTGAGAATCTCCAACCCATGGTAGCAGCAAAACCAAACATCATCCCTACTGCAGATCTCAGGGGCACCTGTAACTCTGGAAGAAAGTGAAGATTCCATTCAACAGAGGTGGTACTGGAATAAATAGCTCATGTATTTTAAAAGGACATTGTTGTTAGGATACGTGTATCCTAATGACAGTGTCTCTTTAAGTTAAAGAAGAATTCTGAGCAGAAATAATCTTAATCTTTACAGTGGGGCTACCCCCACACTGCAAGAAGGAAGTGCTCATTTTCATAGTGAGTATGTCTTTTTTTATTTTACACCCTAGACAAAAATGAGCACTTAACCCTTGTAATGCAGGGATAGCCCCACTGCATGGGTTAACGTTCTTTCTGCCCAGAGTTCTTCTTTAAAGGCACCAAACTGATTTTGCACTCTCAAATACATAGCAATCACAGCATGTATTAAACGTTACTCTATTTCTGATAAAAGCCTAATGGTAAAAATATTAATGTGTTTGGTTCTGATGTATGTAAAGCAGCATGACTCTTGAATTCACAGCCAGCATCATGGCATTATGGGAGGACAACAGGCTACAATGCCTTGCCAAAATAAATGATGTGCTCCTTCACATATTCTACATGAAGTTTTTTTTATTACTGACATCATAAAGATACCTATCTATTAAAGTTACAGTGCCCTCTGCACATTGTCTGATATCATATCTGTATGGATTTGTATAATGCGGTCACATATAAAAAACTTTATACATTTCTTTGTATTAGCAATTAAACTGTTCTTGTATTGTACTAGAGCAAACCCCTCAGCGAAAGCAGTTGCCTTTTTTTTTTCCTATTGTGTGCTATATAGGATTAGTGTGTGCCACATACAAAAGGCAGTGTAAGTGCTTTTGGAATGGAGTTCACCAGTAGAAGTGGGAAAGTGAGTGGGTGAGATGAACAGAAAAATGGAGGAAGTAAATGGAGATGTTAAAACCGCACAGCTGAAAAACATATTCATGCAGAGGTGGGGTTTACAGAAACTGTTCAGAACAAAGGAAAAGAGAATTTACTGAATGAGGAAAAAAAACAGGCACTTTGTTAGTATATATAATTTATACTTTTCTATAGAAGAGCACTGCAAAAGGGTTTAGTTGTACCTTGCATTAGGTGGCAAGAGAGCCCTCCAGATATTACTAATTACTAGATTAAAGTTTTGCTACATCGGTTAATGTTCCTGTTTGTATGATGGAATATAGAGGAGTGCTCACGGTGATTGCACTAAATTTTGTATACTTATTACATTTATAAAATGCATAAACCAATATGAGTTTAGATTGTTCCATATATGC